>NC_056740.1:291629878-291673861 GCF_019279795.1 Protopterus annectens
TATTCCCCTCCAAAGGGAAACATTTAAAGACTGAGAGAAGGGGGGGTCTTACTTGGCCTTCCAGCCGTACAAAAACTAATGAGTGTAAGTGGAAGGTTGCTCACCTTTTCAGCCTCCTAAAAAATAATGGCAGATAAGTTTGATAAATTACAAATTTCTAGACAGGAATGTTGCCTTTTATGGGAGTTTATGGTCAGCATAGAGCTCATAGACTCTTGGTATAGCATCATATGCCAGCGCTTGTCCATTTATGCTGAGGTATTTAATCTAGTGTTGTAATCTTGTAGAATTTAGATTCCAGTTGAGGTTTACATTAATTTAAGGTACATAGCTGTGTATGCAAGGTAAGACAGGCAGATCTAATAAGGACTGTGTGGCCGTATAAGCCACAAGTAATTCTTCTGGGTCACCTGTGTTGGGTACCAAAAAAAAGACAATCGAAGGCAGGAGCAAAGTGATCAACAGATGCCACCTTGTTGATTCCTGCATTCTTCTATTTCTAGTTATTGAATTTTCTTAAATTTTGTTAATTGTGGTAGAGTGCTGTTCCCAAATCAACATATTTCAGGCTTTGCCTGAGTGTACAACACCTTAGACATAAATGATCACTGTCAAACTAGGCCTTTGACTATTTCTGTTGCAGGACCTTCGGACAATGCTCCTTCGGATGGGTCCGGAGCCGCTGTCAGTTTCATATGCTGAAATACCAGCAATTTCTCCTGTCCATTTTAAAACAAAAGCTAACTTCCATTTCCGCCTGTGCAGATAAGGAATTACATGACTTACTGCATGCCACTGAACAAGTTGGGAAGCATGGTTTACACTGTGGATTTGATGCCTTGGAGGCTTCTTGTAGGGCTGCTGCCTCTGGCACAGTAATTAGAAGGCATGCATGGTTAAAGGAACAAAATTTGCCAGATCAAGTAAAAGCTAAATTATTGGATGCTCCTGTTCAGCATAATGTTTTGTTTGGATCTAAAGCTGAAGAGGTGATTAAAAGATGGAGGACAAGGCAAAATCCATGCAAACAGTTAAAGATTTCTTACAAGTACAGCCACCCAGATTTAGTAGGAATTGGCCTACTAAAAATTGGTCCTTTCCCAATTCAGACAGGCCTCAGAGGGGTAGATACAGACGCTCCCGAGGAAGGCCTCAAACACAAGCCTCTTATAGACCAAGACAGTAGACTGCTTCCACCCCTAGGGGAGGAGAGGACAGGTCGCAAGCTCATAGGAAACAGACTCAATGACTCCCTCTGTTGGGCTGCAGGAACTTCTTGCCTGGAAGCCCCCCTCGGAGGAAAACTTTCTCTTTTTCACCTAAATTGGACTCGTATAACTCAGACAAGTGGGTTCTGGATGTGGTTTCAAGAGGTTACAGATTCCATTTTCACACCCTACCAAGGCCAAGCGGATGGCCAGATCTTCCAAAACATCAATGGACAGAGGCCTTAAACCAGGTTGAAGCTCTCTTGGCTATGAAAGCCATAGAACTAGTTCCACTTTCAGAGATGGGACAAGGTTTTTATTCAAGGCTCTTTCTAGTCCCCAGGAAGCAAAATTCATGGAGACCCATTCTGGATCTGTCAGTCTTGAACACTTTTCTAGAGATACCAAAATTCAAGATGCTTACTCTACAGCAACTACTTCCAATGCTGACCAAAAATGCATGGATGGTAACTTTGGATTTAAAGGAGGCATATTTACACATTCCCATCAGGCAGGACCGCAGAAAATACCTCAGGTTCGAGGCACTTTCAATTCTCTGAGCTGCCCTTTGGATTGTCTGCTGCGCCCAGGGTCTTCACCAAATGCCTGGCTCCAGTAGTAGCTTATTGCAGACTCAAGGGAATTCAAATTTACCCTTATCTGGACGACTGTCTTATTCAGGCAGACAGCAAGGATGTCTTACTCCAGCATCTACAGTTTGTTCAGAATCTTCTCAAGTTCCTGGGATTCACTGTAAACATAAAGTCAAATTTGGCACCCTCACAACAGATAATTTTTCTGGGCACCTCTCTAAATGCAACAACCCAGATGGCATTTCTGACATGCGAAAAACAGTTACAGCTGGCTTCGACTTTCAAGACCTTGGCAACTTTAACTCAGCTATCTGCAAGGAGATTCCTGCAGGCTTTGGGTTACATGGCCTCCTGCAAGACTACATATGAGGAAAATACAGTGGTACCTAAAAAGTGTATGGTCTCAGCATTGCCACAGTTTAGACATACTGATCTCCGTCCTGCCTTGTCTTCAAAAGGAATTCCTTTGGTGGTCCAAGGCATGTACTCTAAACAAAGGAAAACCCTTCCATCTGCCTCTTACCACTCAGATACTAACCACGGATGCCTCAGATTATGCACGGGGAGCCCATTTTCAGGGCAACTGTCTGCAGGGCCTTTGGACAAAGGATCAGAAGCACCTGCATATCAATTTAAAGGAAATGTTAGCCGTTCAGAAAGCTCTGTTGGCCTTCAGGAATCTTCTACAACCAGGACAACTTCTGATATGGACAGACAACACCAGTTATGTGGTACATAAACAAGCAAGGGGGATCTCATTCCTACCCCCTTTGCAGACTAGCCATGGATCTGTGGAATACAGCTCTAGCTTGCAATATGGACCTTCAAGCTCAGTTTTTACCAGGGAAGCAAAACTTCCTGGCAGACAGTCTGAGCAGAAATCTTTCAGACCCACACGAATGGATGCTGGACACCGAAATATTCAAGATAACAGCAGTCTGGGGATGTCCTCACATAGACCTCTTTGCATCCCACCTCAATCATCAACTACAGATTTTTTGCACCAGGACTTTCCACGAACAAGCTTGGAAAGTGGATGCACTATCATTCAGTTGGAGAAACTTCTCTAGATATGCCTTTCTGCCTCTTCCTCCTCTTCCACGGGTATTATTAAAGATCAAACAGGACAAGCCCAAGATGATAATCTTGCTGGCCCCAAATTGGCCTCGACAGTTTTGGTACCCAATTCTGAAAAACCTTTGTCTGGAGCCCCCTTGGATTTTACCACAGACTCCGAACCTTCTGTCCCAACACCAGGGTCAGGTTCTACACTCCCATGTCAGAACTCTCAGCCTGGCGGCCTGGTTAATCCAGGGTCTTTGATTCATTCTCTCCTACTCAAGCAGGTTATGGATGTCATTTTAGAAGCCAGACGTCCTAGCACTAGAAAATCTTATGCAGGAAAATGGAAAAGATTTTGTTCCTGGATGCAGGCTCAGGATTCTGATCCTCTTCTTCCTAACATTCCTTTGATTTTACTTTACCTGACAGACCTCTTACATAAGGGTCTCTCTTTCTCTTCCATTAAGATACATGTCTCTGCTATTTCTGCTCATTATAATACAGACCCTCCAATCTTTTCCCACCAGCTCATGAGACAGTTTCTCAAAGGAGCTAAGAACTTAAGGCCCCCTATATCTCCTCCCATTCCTGCTTGGGATCTCAACTATGTTTTGGAAAAGCTCACCTTTACCTCCTTTTGAGCCTGCTGCCACTTCTGACATCAAGTTTTTATCTTGGAAAACAGCCATCCTGTTAGCTCCGACCTCTGCCAGGAGAGTTTGAGTTGCAAGCTCTTATGGCTGTGGAACCTTATATTATTTTTCATCAAGACAGGGTGTCTTTAAGGACTAATCCTACTTTCATGCCTAAGATGGTTTCCAAAGTGGCTTTAAATCAAACTATTCACTTGCCAACTTTTTTCCCCACTCCTCAAAATAAAGGAGAAAAGGATCTTACATTCCTTGGATGTACACAGACAACTACGTTTTTACCTGGACAGAACCAATGACATCAGGAAATCAGAGCAATTGTTTGTTTCTTATGCTTCAAGTTCCCAAGGTAAAGCCATTTCAAAACAGACCATTTCTAAATGGATTGCTCATGGAATCAGATTTTGCTATTCACACCATGGAAAGCAAACCCCAGGGAGTATAAGGACTCATTCCACCAGAGCTGCTGCCACTTCAGCTGCCTTCCTCAGGGGAGTTCCTACCAAAGACATATTGGAAGCTGCAACTTGGAGTTCAGTGCATACTTTTTCAAAGCACTACAATCTACCTCTCTACTCTGTCTAGGGCAGGCATTGCTTCTGCAGTCTTGCAGGGCCTTTTAGCCGCCCCTTCTACTTTGACCACCTCCCTTTCATTCTGCTTTGGGATTCTACCCTACAGTCATGACTGCAACAGTAAAACACGATGAACATAGTACAGTTGTGTACACTTACCATAAATGTAGATGTTCAAGTGTCTTCACTGTTGCAGTCTGGGTTTCCCTCCCTCCTGTCCCCTCTTATTTTTACTTTTGTGTGGTTCCTTTTTTCACCATTCTTCTGAAGTGTATTTGCAAAGGGTATGGGACCTTACTCATTTTGGGACTCCTGACATCTGGGGCAAGAAAAACTGGAGAACATGGCGTCGGCTGTCAGCTTTGTACTCCTGGCGCTCTGACGTCAGGGAGCATGGCTGGACAGCCGACGCCGAACCCAGACTTTGGGATTCTGGCCGACCGAGGACTGCCTGCCTGCAGGGAAGAACCCTACAGTCATGACTGCAACAGTGAAGACACTCTAACATCTACATTTATGGTAAGTGTACACAACTGTATTTTTCTTGGTATGTTGGGTGGGAGAATGTGCAATAGAGTGAATTCCCAAGTTAATGTTGATGTTTGATAACCCATTTTTTAATTGTACCTTGAGAGAGTTCCAGAGTTTATAGACACATTTACAGCTCCAAAATACTTTGTCAGCTATTTTGTCCTTACAGTGTGGGCAGAAAGGTGATTTTGATGTGTTAAATTTGTGTAGGATTGCAGGTGTAAAATGTGTATTTATTGATTGAGCTGAGTGTATGCTAACTTTTTGAGGGGTATAATTTTCAGTGTTTGATTGCCTGGCTTATTTGCTGATCATCTATGGATTTAAGTCATCTCCAGTAGTTAGAGGAGGTCTTTCTGGTATTTGATTTCATTTATCATTTTATACGAATTAGTAATAGTTTTCTTTGTTGTGATAATAGTTTTCCAAAACCTGCTACAAGTTTCTATTTCACTATTGGTCATAGTAGCATTTTTGAGGTAACTGGAACACAGTTCTTTGATTTGTCTTAGGATTATTATGTGTGTTTTAGGGAGGTTTAAGTTGGTCTTAATTTCTTGTATTGAGCAGTTAAGGTAAGGAAAAATATATTGGATTGTTTTATCTTTCAGTCTGGGAAAAGGGACTAAGTCCAGCATCCTATTGATTTTTAAGTTTGGGTTTTTATGAAGGGGTTGCAGTATTGTCATGGCTTGTCCAAGGTTCAAGAATTGAAAGAGTTTTTGCACAAAGTTGATAGAATGTTTTAAGGGCTCTATAATGTTATAAGTTTGTATTTCTTTCTGATTCAGGAATGGAAGTTCTTTGGGACTGAAACCTAGAGCTTTAATATATCTATAATAGATTGTCACCCATAGAGGAGACCAATTTTCCATTGACTGGTTATGTTCAGCTATTCTTAATATTCTGTTAGTGTTAATAATAGAGTAGTACATTTTAAGATCTGGTAAATTTAGTCGTCCTTTGTTTTTGGGGAGTGTTTATTTTAGATAGGAGATTGTGTTTTTTTTGGGTTCCCATATAAATTTTGCTAGGAAGGTATGAATTTGAAGAGTTTATTATGTATTATTGTCTGTGATGTCATGAATATATACATTAGTCTAGGTAAAATGTTCATTTTGATTATTGGTACTTTGGCCAAGAAAGGTAGTTTTAGGTTGTTCCATCTTTTACAGTCTTGAATTATGTTTTGCCATTTAAGGTTTACATTGTGTTGGTAGAAGTCTTTGTTATTCTTAAAAAAGGCGATTCCCAGATATTTAGCTTCTTTTATTTTTATTGTGTTAACCATGGTATTAGTGAGAGGTGTTTTTAGGGCGAAAATATTAGTTTTATTGAGGTTTAGATTGTAGTTAGACAGTTGAGAAATGTTCAATTGCAGCTATTTTGTTTATATCTGAATTTGGTGTGGTGCAGTATATGTTCAGATCATCCGCAAATGCAGTGAGGTATATTTTGAAGTTGTGTGTTGATGGAGGATTGTGGTATATGTTTTGTTTAATGTATAGAAAGAGTGGTTCTAGGTATAGGTTAAACAGGAAGGGTGATAATGGGCATCCTTGTCTTGTTCCAGTTTTTATTAGAATCCTATTTGACCAAGTTTTATGTATATATAGAGATGTGTATGGGTTGCTATAGAGAGTTTGGATGATCTGAATTAAGTTATTGGGTATATTAAAGTAGGGTAGTGTTTGAAGTAAGAATTCTAGGTTAACCCTATCAAATGCCTTGTGGGCATCCACTACCATTGTGTAGATGTTATTGTATCGGTTAGCGTAGGATATTAATGCATCTAATGTTAATGTATTGTCACTTGTCACTAGTCTGTCTATGTGGTGTAAAACCGGATTGTTCTGGGGAGATGATTTCTCTATCAGATTTTTCATTCTGTTTGCAAGTATAGAGGTAAATATTTTAGTATCTATATTTAAGAGGGAGATGGGTCTGTAGCAGTCAGGGTTTTTGGGGTCTGTGTGTTCTTTTAATATAAAGATGGTTTTAGAGGCATTAAAGTGGATATCATTTATTTTATAGTTTATTCTGTAATTCAGTGTATAGTATAGTAGTTTGGCTTTCAAGGGGGAAAATGCTTTGTAAAATTCTGAGCTGTCCATCCAGACCCGGAGCCTTATGCGCTTTTAAGTGTTTGATTGTTGTAATAATTTCACTGATGGATATCAGTTCAGTTAGTTTTTTTTGTTGGTCTAAATTTAGTTTAGGGAATTTCAGTTTTTGAAGTAAGAGTTTGATCTTCCTTTGAGGTTTGTAGTATTTGTGCTCCATATAGTATATTTGTTCAAATGTTTTAATAATGTCTTCATTTTTTGTGTAGTTTTTCTCTGTAGTTTATTTCTGATATATTGGAGGCATTTTTGTGTTGGGAGATAATTCTGTCTCGCACCAAATCCTGCTAAACAAACTAAACCAATATCATCTATCAAATTCCACTCTTACCTGGTTCCAAAGCTACTTAACTGACCGGTACCAAGCTGTGAAATGGGAAAATTCTCTCTCTCCTCAGCTGCCCATAACTATAGGAGTCCCACAGGGTTCTATCTTAGGACCACTACTATTCACAGTCTTCACAAATGACCTCCAAACCTCCACACAGCATGCATCTATAATTCAGTATGCAGATGACACTACCTTAATCTGTGCTGCACAAAACATTCCCACCCTCCTGCACACAACTCAACTAGCATTCTCTGGCGTTGAAAACTACCTTACCAAAGCCCAACTTATCCTCAATCCAAAGAAAACTCAGCTTATGATTATAACCAGTTCTAACAAAAACACTAACAGTCAATTCACTATCTACTCCACTAATGCTACTCCAATTGCTCCAGTGGCACAGGCTAAACTATTGGGAATAACCATAGACTCCCACCTACAATTTGATAGTCATCTCAACTTAACTATTAAAAAAGTACATGCCAAACTGGGGTCGCTGTAACGTATCAAACCATTTCTTACCAACAACACAAGATCAGCCATTGTTCGCTCCCAACTTGTATCCACCCTACTCCATGCATCTCCCATTCTGACTAATCTCAACAAAACTGAACTAAGCAAAATGGAAGCCTGCTATAACAGAATTGCCCGCTTTGCTGAAAATTGCTCATATAGAACTCATCACTGTACTGCTTTGAGACAGCTCCACTGGCTTGAACTGCCCAATCTCCTAACCTACAATCAGCTCTGCCTCTGTCATTCTATCTGTTACCTCCTCAATAAGTGTCCTGCCCTCAAAAACCTAGTATAACATCACTCAGCCAAAAGGCCTCTTAGATCATCAAGCAAACTACTACTAGAAGTCACCAACAGCTACAATAGCTTTGGAGATGCACTATATAATAGTTCAGTGGCTAAAAAAATGGAACTCTGTCCCTACAAGCATTCAAAACACATCATCCAAAGCCTCCTTTAAACACCTCATCAGGCAACATCTCAAGGAAAGTTGGCAGTGCCATGATTGCTCCCCAGGCTAGTGAAAGCGGATATCACATACATACAAAATCTAGAGCACTTGATAATAGTTTTCAATCTTACTCACAAACACTGGCTAATCTACAATGTATGTACTGTACCTGTGTACTGTGTATGTATTCTACCTATGTTCCAAATTTCAGCTGTACACCACAAATCTATTAATTGCCTTTATTTTTAAAATTAGTATTTTTTTGTTTGTTCTTTCCACTGTAACTGTTTGTGCCATATACCACTGTAAAAAACATGTCTCCTGTAATTTGTGTGTATACTGATCATGTCTAAATAAATAAATGTGTCTGTAATTTTTCTTTGTGGAGCTTTTCTCCCCGGGCCTCTGCCGAAAAAGGGCCTTTTCGGCTCAGTCAGACACCCCCGGTTAACAAATGTAAAATAAATAATATAAATAAAAAGCTCTAGATGGTATTTGAGCTTCTTCTGCGTAAGTGGCTAACATTCTGGTTTCATAAAAAGATAGGTTCCTGGTTTCTAACGTATATAGATCCCTTTGCAATTTTAAAAGTTCTGCTTCTGTTTGGTTCTTGGGGTTATTTATTAGTTCTTTTTAAAGATGCTGTATTTTCCCTTTCAGCTGTATTTTTTTTTATAGTTTGCTGCTTTTTTGATAAACAATCCTCTAATTTGTGCTTTGGTTGCAGCCCATTCTATGTCAGTTGGTACTTGGGAGTTGGTGATATTTGTAAGAGCCATCTTTAGTATTGCTTCTGTTTCTTTTATTACATCAGTTTTGGAAAGTAAATTAGAGTATAATGACCAATTATGACCCCCTATTCTCTTAATATATCTTTTTGTCCCAGTTAATGTTCAGTGTGATTTTGGAGTGATCTGAAAAGAACCTGGTATGTATAGTTATTGTTGGGTCCATGTTAATGAATACGTCAGAGATTGTCGTCTATCCATGACCACATTTTGTGGCATTGTGAACAGAATGTAAATTTCCCTGTTTTATCTTCACTGTTCCCATATTTAAAAGGGTCATATAGTTTGAAATCTTGTTTAAGTTCATTAAGGGCTAATATGGCTTATGTGATTTGGTCAGATTAAATTTATCCTTTTCTGGGTTTTGATGTGTTCCAGTCACCTACTAGGTAGTGATCTTTAAACTGGTTTAAGGTTGGGTATAATGGCAAAGAAGTGTTTATTACAAGGCGAGTAAACATTAAGTACCATTATAGGTTTTGGTATTGTAGGACTAGTAAATGTTACATAACACCATCTTCCCTCCTTGTCAGCTTTGGTTTTAAGTATTTTTTCCTTAAATTGTTTTTTAATTATGGCCGCCCTAGCACGGTTTGTTTTCCCTCTGAAGCTATGATTTGACTTATCCATTTCTTTCTGCTAATTTCTGCCCATTGCTCTGCAGTCAAGTGTGGTTCTTTTATTAGTACGAGGTTGGCTGTGGTGTAAGAATAGATTTCTTTTCTTCTTGTTTTGGAGCCCTTTAACGTTCCATGATTCTATTTCCCACATTTATTCATTAGGTGTATTCCTTAGATATGTCCTGTATATTAGTTTTGTTATCTTTGTACGTGATGGTTTAGGAAAGCATCTATTTATCCCCATCCCTACTCTTTGCCTAACCACTATATCCCTGGACCAGGCATAATCAGGGGAGGAATGAAGGTTCGTGTTATGGTTTACCTTTATGTCTAATCTTGGAATGTGTTTTCTTTTTAGATATAGATTTAACCCATAGTATCCCCCCTGTGTTACTATATACAATGCGGACAAAGCTGAACATACTAGTTCCCTCAGCAAACACTGCTACTTAATGTCCCTAGACTCTTCCAACACACTATTTATACAGTTATGGTATTGCATTTAAGGTACAGCATGTATTGTTTTTGTCTTGTGACTAATTCTTTCTAATAGTATTTTTTTAAAACAGCATATTAATATACATTCCTCAGTAAATTATAGAAATATATGTACCATAGTAATATTCTTAGTCAATCTTGTCAGTTTTACATTTTTCTTTCATTTGACTTTTTTCTCCCCTTTATTCAGATTTTGGCATTCTTTGGTGCCTGTAATGTTTTTCCACATCAATCTGTGTGGGTTATAAAATATATACTTGGCACCTACTTATCAGGGGTAGGAAGTATATACATTGAGAAGAAGAAAAAAAAAACAGCTTAGCCAAACAGTCCTTCTGCTATAGTTAGCATATTAAGGCTATATTTATATTATCCCAAGATTGTTAGGTTATTTTACTATTTTCCTGAGACTACTTCTCTCCAGGATCTTTTAACGCATTTCTAGTGTTTACGTAAAACATTTAACATTTTTTTTCCCTTTTTTTTCCCCCCAATATTAATCTGTGATCGCCTGTTTCTGACAGTTTATTTCTTGCCTATTATTTAAGGCTGGATTTTCATTCACCTTCACAGTACTGGGTGTACTGTTTTAGTGAATGGTTCAGTTCAACAGTACCTTATTTCTTCAAGGTTTTGCTTGCAGGTTGGTTGACATATATGGTGCAGCTTTCTTTTAGCTGGTGCAGATCAATTTTCGTTTTTCAGGCAGTAAAATCTTTTGGAGCTTGCTGAGATCCATTTTGTCTGACTGTTCTTCATAATGGACCCCTCAAAATCGTAGTGGGGACCTATTTTGCAGACCAATGTCCCAGGAGGAGGTTCTTTCCTATATTTGCGCATCAGAAACGGCAGTTGATTTTTGGTTTCTACCCGGGCTGTACTTCCTTTTCCGGTGTTCTTCATGGCTCACATTGTGGATTTAAGGGCCTAGAAAGCAAGGGGAAGCTTTCAGAGTTGGATCCCAGCTAGAGTGCTCGTGAATGGGGTTGTTTCTTCACCCAAGGGTCGTTTATCGTTTTTTGTGGATTTATTTAGTTTCTGAAGGTGGAATTTGCTTGAAAAAGGCCAGGAATGTCTCTTGCCTCTTTGGGGTTAGCGACCATGTATTTAACCTCTTTGATGTAGAACATTAACTGATTTGGATATTTCATCTGGAATTTGATTTTTTTTCTATTAGGAACCTGCAGTATGGGGATAGTAGTTGTCTTGCTTGTCTTATTTGTATTGGGAGGTCTTGATCAACGGAGATTTTATTATTATTCCAGGTGAGTGTGCCTTTTTTCTTTGCTGCCAGTATGATTTTATTTACATCTTGATAGTTTAATATTTTAATATAGACTGGAATTGGTTTCAGTGGTGGTTGCATTTCCCTCAGGGCTCTGAGGGCTCTCTGTTATTTGCTGTATTTATTCAGGTTCCTCTAGCAGGGAATTTATTATTTGCTTGATTGTTGGTATTAGATTGTTATGAGGTACAGTTTCGGGCATTCCTCTGATATTGTTCAAGATCTTGCTTCTAGGTCTGTTATATTTGTTGTAAGTTTTGTATTTCTTTGTCATGGGCATCCTTTCTTTGAGAGTCTATTTTTATTTCATTTTCTATTATTTTGGACTCAGATTTTTCCATTCTGGATATTATTTGGCTGAATGAGTTACCAAAGGTTTGAAATTGTAATAACTCCTATATTGCTTGCTGGATAGGTAATAAGGCAGTTTTCATGTCATCCAGATTAGCTGGCGGGTCGGCCTTGGATTTATTTGTAATTTTAGAATTGTCAGTTTTGTTTATTTGTGTCTTGTCTTTTTGAAGTTGTCTTTCTCAGGTGAGGCTAGTACTGAGTATTTGGTCTTAGTTGTTTCCGTATTATTTTACTCTTTTGACATCTTGCTGTATAGTGTTTTACCAATCTTATAGTCAGATGTGCAGGGCCTTAGTAGCATATGGCTTAAGCTGTTCAGAAATCTTAGTTAATCCTGCTGTTTATGAGCTGAATCTGTCACTTTTTCTTCCTCTTGTTTGCTGGATGATATTAGCAGTAAATATCTACAATTATTTCTGTATTAATTCTGTGTTGCCTTCTGGGTTCGTTTTAATCCAGGGTATATCAGAGAGCTAAGTGATAGCAGTGTTCAAAGAGCAGCAGCCATTTTGAACTCCCAAGTCTTCTAAAGTATTCCTTACTAAGTTTTAGTGACCTTTGTTCAAGGTTTATTGCTGATCCTTCATCAGTTCCAGAATATTTATGCACTCCCTCATGCTTCGTTTTTTTTATACCACATTCTTGTCCCAAACTGATGTTTTCCAGGTGCTGCAATTTTCCTGTTTTAAAGGTTGATTTTGCACATTTATCAAGATGGTGCTGCAGTAGCGTTGTCGCCTCACAGTAAGATGCTGTCCGGTTCGATTCTCAGCTAGAGCGTCTTCTGTGTGGAGACATGCGTGAATGGGCGTACCTTCGTTGAAGGTTGTGCATCAGGCCTGGCAAGCCGGTACGTAAAAATCAACTGCCAATCATTAGCGGACCGGAGTTCCTCTGTGGCGACCCCTAACTGGGAAAAGCCAAAAGACACAAACAAATCAAGACCAAATGACAATGTTCATCGTGTTACCCTGCTGCAGTCATCACACTTGGGTTATCCTGTTGTCAGGCGGTCCCGCAGTTGGCCGGAATTCCAAAGTCTTGGTCCGGCGTTGGTTGTTGTCACTTCTTCCCTGACGTCAGTGCGCCAGGGGTATATATACTGCAGCCGACGCCATTTTCTTCAGTCTTTCTTGCAGCGCGGTGCCAGAAGCAGTTCGCAAGTGCCGGTCGGCCGACTCCTGAGATTTTCGAATTCGAATTTCAGACCGAAGTCTTCTATAAGCTAAGTACCCCGTTGGGGAAAATTTTCTTGCCTCAGACCGATGTCAGAAAAAGTTAACAATTGTATTTCTTGTGGGAAGCAAATACCTCATAAGGAGTTTCATTCTTATTGCATACCTTGCCTAGGCCCAGACCACGACGTCACTAGTTGTCATTTGTGCTAGGTTTAATAAACGTACTATTAAAAGACGCTTTGATTTCGCACAACACTACTTTGGTAGAAAATTTAATTACAGTATGCCGTCGGAGCAATCGACTACCGGCGTGCACAAAAAACGCAAGGGTAAGGACAGACAGCCCAGGCCTAAGCCAGATTCTGAGGCCTCGGCTGGTCCGTTCTCCAGTCCTTAGTGAGGCCCCAATGCAGCCCCTGACTACCGCAGATTTGGAACCCGAGACCGCTTTGGAACTTTTGACGGAATGTACCAGGCCGACGCAACCATTTTGTTCAGGCCCTACCGACGTCTTTGCTGATAAAGATTCCGGTGCTGCTGAAACGCCTTTGGTTTCTGAAGGCGTTTTCAGACCGACGCTTACCATTAAAACATATCCTAAGATGACGACTCCTACTAAATCTAAAAAGACTATATTTCAGTCCCCTGTTCAAGGCCCCATGCCTAAGAAACAGATGCTCAAAATGGCTGAAGATTTGATCTCTCTAATCAGGGGTTCCCAGCCTCCTCCTGACAAAAGGCCTAGACAAGAGGGAGATTATGCATCCTCTGAACAAGTGTCCATTTCTTCAGCCTCTTCTGAAGACCAAAATTATTCCTTCTCTCCTTATGAAGATTCTGATGCTGAGGATTCCATTCCCTCAGCTTCTCCTCCTGAAGACTATTCCTTTGGGGAAACTTTACACACTGTGAGGGAACATTTCCACTGGGAAGGTCAGGACTACTCTGACTCGAAGAAAAGGCTCCGAAAGTTTCTTTTACTCCCCCAGCACAGACCACTTGCCATCCCACCCGTGTTAGATATTGTGGATGATGTTTACTTAGAATCCAGTTTGAACCCAGACTCTATACCTCCTGCTCCGGCCAAGCCTGACAGATACTACAGAGTGCCTGATTCTCATAAATTTCTATATAAAAGTCCTGTTGCTGACCCATAGACAATCTCCCAGGGTCCCAAAGGGGCTAAGGCTTCTATGGCTAAAAATCCTGTACCCTCTGAAATGGATTCCAGAGCACTAGACAGATGGGGGGAAAAAGGTTTACACTTCAGCCACTCTAGCTATGAGGGCACTAAATTGCCAATTTCACATGCTTAAGTATCAGCAATTTCTAATCTCACAGTTAAAGCAAAGAATCACCACTCTTCCTCAACAGTCTGAATTGAAAGAAATGCAGGATCTGTTGCATGCAACTGAACAGGTGGGCACACACACCTTACAATGTGGGTTTGATTCTCTGGAGGCCTCCTGCAGAGCAGCTGTCACTGGGTCTGTTATACGTAGACATGCTTTGTTAAAGGAACAAACTCTGCCTGATCATGTTAAAGCAAAGCTTCTAGATGCTCCCTTACAGCAGGATGTTCTTTTGGAGTTAAAGCAGAAGTAGTCTTAAAGAAAATGGAGGATAAGGCAAAATCTATGCAGACAGTCAAAGATTTCCTACAGGTACAGCCCCCTTGCTTCATCAGAAATTGGCCAACAAAAAATTGGTCCTTTCCAGCTACTGACAGACCTCAGAGGGGTAAATACAGACGTCCAAGAGGCAGAGGACAACCACAAGCTCAGTACAAACCTAGACAATGGGGCACTGCAACACAGAAGGGAGGAGAAGACAGGTCCCAACCTACCAGAAGGCAAACTCAGTGACTTGCACCTCATCTGGCCAAGCAACACTCTCTTGGCAGCCCCCTTGGGAGGAAAACTTACACTTTTTCAGACAACTGGCACATTGTCAAAAAGGACAAATGGGTCCTAGACATAATTTCTCGAGGATACAGATTCCATTTTCACACCTTGCCAATGAAAAGAGGAATGCCAAACCTGCCACAAAATCAATGGGCAGAGGCACAAAAACAAATTACAGCTCTCATGGACATGAGAGCCATTCAACTGGTACCTACTCGAGAGCAAGGCCAAGGATTTTACTTAAGACCCTTTCTAGTTCCCAGAAAGGACAATGCCTGGAGACCAATTCTGGACCTTTCAATTCTAAACACCTTCTTACAAGTACCCAAATTCAAGATGCTAACACTACAGCAGCTTCTTCCCATGTTGGGCAAGAAAGCATGGCTAGTAACGTTGGACCTCAAGGAGGCATACCTGCATGTCCCTATCGGACAAAGTTGCAGAAGATACCTCCATTTCATTGCAGGTTCAACCCATTACCAATTCTCTTCACTGCCGTTTGGTTTATCTACTGTGCCCAGAGTCTTCACAAAATGTCTGGCACCAGTAATTGCATACTGCAGACAAAGAGGAATTTAAATATACCCATACCTGGACGACTGCCTCATCCAAGCAGAAAACAGACACATCCTCTTACAACATCTGGCTTTTGTAAAACATCTTCTAAGTTGCCTAGGGTACACAGTAAACGAAAAGAAATCAAAACTAGTACCCTCACAAAATATGACATTCCTGGGTGCCAGCTTGAATACAATGGCCCAGAAGGCTTATCTGATGCCAGACAAACAACTACAGCTGACTCAATATTTCAAAACAATGGCAACAAAGACCCAGCTACCTGCAAGAAAAATTCTGCAGGCCTTGGGCTTCATGGCATCTTGCATACTATTAATACCATTTGCAAAGCTGCATATGAGGAAATTACAGTGGTACCTAAAAAGCGTATGGTCTCAACACAGCCACAGCTTGGACACAATGATATCTCTCATTCCCTGCCTTCAACAGGAGTTTCTATGGTGGTCACAGGCATGTCACCTCAACAAGGGTCAGCCTTTCACCTTGCCCCCAGCCAGGCAAACTATGACAACAGATGCATCGGACTACGCCTGAGGGGCACACATGGCAGGACAGTGCGTTCAAGGCGTATGGGCTGCAGATCAAAGGAATCTGCACATCAATCAAAAAGAGATGCTAGCTGTACAGAATGCTCTGACAGCCTTCAAGAATCCGTTACAACCAGGATAACTTGCAATAAGGACGGACAACACCACAGTAATGTGGTACATAAACAAACAAGGGGTTACACACTCCTACCCTCTATGCAGGCAAGCAATGACCATGTGGAACACAGCTCTGGCTTACCAAGTTCAGTTACAAGCTCAATTCCAGCCAGGAAAAAAGAACACCTTGGCAGATGACCTCAGCAGAAACATCATGGATCCCCATGAGTGGAAACTGGATCCACAAGTATTTGCAGTGATAACTCAGAAATGGGTCCTTCCAGACATAGACCTGTTTGCCAGTCCTCAAAACTATCAACTAACAACATTTTGTACATGGACACTGCACCACCAAGCTTGAAAAGTGGATGCACTCTCATTCAGTTGGAAAAACCTGACAGTATATGCCTTCCCTCCATTGCCTCTCCTCACAAAGGTGCTTTTGAAAATCAGAAAGGAGAGACCACGACTGATGCTCATAGCCCCAGACTGGCCATGCCAGCACTGGTACCCACTTTTGAGGAATATGGCCCAGGGCCCACCTTGGAATTTACCACAAATTGCCCATTTGCTCACACAGCAAAACAATCAGAATCTTCACAGCCAGCTCAAAACCTTAAATCTGGCTGCATGGCAAATCACCTAAGCATCCAGCCAGCTCCTCTTTCGCAAGCAGTTATGGATGTTGTTCTGGACGCTAGGAGACCCAGCACCAGGAAGGCCTATTCGGACAAATGGAAAAGGTTTTGTGCCTGGAACCAAGCTAAAGACCAAGACACACTTCAGCCTCACATGCCTCAGATTCTACAGTACTTAACTGAGATGTTGCACAAAGGACTTTCTTTTTCTTCCATTAAAATCCATGCATCAGCTATTTCAGCCCACTACAACATGGATCCACCCTTATTTTCGCATCCACTTCTAAGACAGTTCCTCAGAGGGGCAAAAAACATTAGACCCCCCAGGAAAGCACCTACACCAACATGGGACCTCAATTTTGTTCTCTAAAAACTTGTTACCTCCCTTTGGACCAGCTTTCTCTGCAGATCTACAGTTTCTATCATGGAAGACTGCCCTGCTGCTAGCAGTAACTTCAGCTAGAAGAGTCTCAGAGCTACAGGCACTAATGGCAGTAGAACCTTTCCTCATTTTCCATCAAGACCGAGTTTCTCTACAAACTAATCCTTCCTTCATGCCTAAGGTGGTTTCCAGTGTGGCTTTAAATCAGACCATCCACTTACCCACCTTCTTCCCAAATCCACAGAACAAAGGAGAAAGACTCCTGCATTCCTTGGACATTCACAGGCAACTTCGTTACTATGTGGATAAAACTAAGGTTTTCAGAAAATCTGACCAGCTGTTTGTATCCTATGCTACAGCTTCTCAAGGGAAGGCTATATCAAAACAAACCATTTCCAAATGGATAGGACATTGCATTTGGTTTTGCTATACCCATCATGGAAAACCAGTTCCTGCTACCATTAGGCCCCACTCTACCAGGGCAGCAGCTACATCTACAGCCTTCCTCAGGGGGGTTCCAACCAAGGAGATTTTGGAAGCTGCAACTTGGAGTTCAGTACACACCTTTACCAAACACTATCACTTACCTCTTTACTCTAAGACTAGAGCTGGCTTTGCCACTGCAGTTCTGCAGGGCCTTCTAGCCTCCAATAATCCTCTATGATTCCTCCACCCATCCTTAGCTTTGGGATTCAACCCAAGTGTGATGACTGCAGCAGGGTAACACGATGAACATAGTACAGTTTTGTACCTACCATAAATGTAAATGTTCGAGTGTACACCCTGCTGCAGTCCAGGTTACCCTCCCTCCATCCCCATCTGAACTAACTGGCTAAAATCTCTACAATACCTTCCTGATGTATTTGCTTATAGCTGGAGGGATTTTGTGTTTACAAAATTTACTCAATTTGGTATTAATTACTGACCACCTTTTTGGGGGCACCTGACATCTGGGGCAAGAAAAACCTGAAGAAAATGGCGTTGGTTGCAGTATATATACCCCTGGTGAACTGACGTCAGGGAAGAAGCGACAACAACCGATGCCAGACCAAGACTTTGGAATTCCGGCCGACTGCGGGACCGCCTGACGACAGGATAACCCAAATGTGATGACTGCAGCAGGGTGTACACTCGAACATCTACATTTATGGTAGGTACAAAACTGTACTTTCTTGTATCATCTGAAAAGGTTTTGACAACCTCCAGTTGTGCTTTCAGTTCCTCATCTGATGACAGTTTTAAATTGACAGAGTAGAGAGAAGTCTTTACACTTCGTTGTTTTTTTAGGAGCAAAATTATAGCCATGGCTTAAGCTGTTAAGTAGACAGCTTAATGGTTAAGGCAAGGCAGAATAGCAGCCGTGACAGTCACCCTGGAATATCCCACTTTGAATTTTTATCCCTGGGATAATAATTTGTTCTTTATTGTGGCTTAATTGCAAAGTGGTCTGCCACTGTTTCATGGTCACTGTAATGTTGATCAGTGTAGGATGTATCTTGTACATTTTTAAGCACACTTTTATCCATGAATATGGGATTCTATCAAATGCTTTTTTGTAGTCAATCCATGACATATTTAGATTCTTCCCCTTTTTACAGTTCTCCACTATGACTTTAACAACAAATGATCCTTTGTTTCATATGACTTTCTTTTATTGCCCTTTTTTCTACTGCCATTATTGCATTTTCTTCTAAATGACTTTAAACTCTGTCTGCATCAATTCCCATGTATAGTTTATACGGCTTCGGAAGGCAAGTTATTGGCCAATAATTTTTAGGGTAGCTTGCAGGTTCACTCTTAAGTAGGAGCATTGTTTTTCCTGTTATCCAGGTTGGTGTCTGTTCAGGGTGCACATATAGACAGTTCATACTCATGGCTAAATCTTCGTGTAAAGATGTTAATACTTTTAGCCAAAAGTTGTGTACAGGATCTGGGCCTGCGGTTTTCCAATTAGTGGCTTTTCTTAACTTTATTTCAATCTCTTTGGCTGTTACTTCATCCCATTTCATATCCAGTAACTTTAAATTTCTTATAGGTTCATAGGTTGGTACTAGGCTTTTGGCCCTAGGGCCTATACAAGCCTAGCCATAACAATTCCCTGACTTTTTCTTCCCACAGTATTTACTTCCCTGGACCCCTGTCTAGCAGGGTGACTGACGTGATCCCTGGGATGAATTTTCCTGTCTCCCATCCAATCAAGGTTCCTTTTGAAGAGGTCCAAAGAGGCGCTCTGCTTGACATGTATGGACAGTCTATTCCAGAGTATGGGGAGTCTCTGGGTCAGGAATCTATCCCTCCACCATGTTTTTTCACTGTGATGACAAGGTTTAGGTCCATGGAGCGTGTGGCTCTGAGGGATTGGGATTTCTTTAAGTGTAGCATGTCCAACAGCTCTGGGTTTAACGTGGCCTTGTATGTTAAGCAGAGATTGCCTCTGAGTAGACGATATGCGACGGAGTATAGGTGGAGTTTTTTTAGATGGTCCGCATAGGGCATTTGCTTTAGGCCTGTGATTCTTTTAGTGAGGTATTTCTGCGGCCTTTCCAGTTGCAGATGTCTTGAGAGGTACATACCAAATGGCGAGTTGTATTCATAATGGGTCTAATGAGGGATGAGTACAGTGGGACAATTACCTCCTTTTTTCTGGATGAAAAGCCCGTAGTGATGAAGTGTGCCACATAGAAGGATTTTCCAGACTGTTGTGGCAATGTGGTTATCGAAGGTGAGGCCACTGTCCACCTGTGTCCCTGAGTCTATCACACTTTTGGTGTTTAGTGTACTGCCACCTATGTGGTAATTCACGGCTGCATGTTTTTTTCCCAAAGGGGATAACTGTACATTTCTGGGCATTGAGCTTGAGCCCATGGCTCTGGCACCAAGCATGCGTTTCTGTAAGGCCCTTTTGTAGAATATCCACATAATTTGGGGATTCAATAAGGCTCCCAGTTTTCAGTCATCTGTGAACTTTGTTAGCCAGAGTCCCTTAGTGTTGGCCTGTACTTCAGAGAAGTAGATGTCAAACGAGCGGTTCCAGGACTGAACCCTGATGTACTCCACTTGTCCAGAGCTGGATTTGGAGTCTGCAACTTTTACAGTGTGGGTTCTGTCAGTAAGCCAGTTGGCAACCCATCGAGTGACATAGGGATTAATGACCAGCTTAGTAAGTTTATCTATGATTCCAGAGTTGGGGGATGGTGTCAAATGCCTTGGTCTTTCTTTAACTTCTATCCATTTAGCATCTGTACGATCCACAGGATCTTCACAAATAGTTCTCCAAAGTATATCTATTTCTTTTTTTGGCAGTATTTCAATTCCTTTTACCTTGTTTCCCAATTCTGTATAAAACTTTTTTGGGTCATCAATAAATTGCTTATTTTGTAGTTTTCCTTTATATTCATATCTTCTATGTTTTTCCCCCTGTGCTGAAATTTTTAATTTTTTTGTTTGCAATAGTGCAGGATATGTTCTAATACTGTGCATTGCTTTTAATCACATCTGTCTTTCTTAGCCTAGTACCAACCTATGAAAAATGCTATCGTCCCTAGGGCCTGTATAAGCCTAGCCATAATTCCCTGGATATTTCTTCCTGCAATATTTACTTCCCTGGACCCCTGTCTAGCAGGGTGACTGACGTGATCCCCGGGGTGAATTCCTGTCTACCATCCAATCGTGAAGGTTCCTTTTGAAGAGGGCTAAGGAGGCGCTCTGCTTGACATGTATGGGCAGTCTATTCCAGACTATGGGGAGTCTCCTGGTCAGGAACCTATACCTCCAGCATGTTTTTTCACTGTGATGACAAGGTTTAGATCCCTGGAGCGTGTGGCTCTGAGGGATTGGGATTTTTTTAAGTGGAGCATATCCAACAGCTCAGGGCTTGACATGGCCTTGTATGTTAAGCAGAGGATCGCCTCTGAGTAGACAATATGCCAAAGAGTGTAGCTGGAGTTTTTTTAGACTGTCACAATAGGGCATCTGCTTTAGGCTTCTGATTCTTTTAGTAAGATATTTGTCGCCTTTCCAGCTGTTGCAGATGTCTTGTGAGGTACATACCAAATAGAGCATTTTACTGTATAATGGGTCTAATGAGGGATGAGTACAGTGGGACAATGACCTCCTTTTTTCTGGATGAAAAGCCCTTGGTGATGGTGTGCCACATAGGACTTCTTGACTGCTGTGGTGATGTGGTTATCGAAGGTGAGACCACTGTCCACCTGTGTTCCTAAGTCTCATCACACTTTCGGTGTTTAGTGTACTGCCACCTGTGTGGTAATTCATGGGTACATGTTTTTTCCCAAAGGGGATAACTATACATTTCATGGCCTTAAGCTTGTGCCCATGGCTCTGGCACCAAGCATCTGTTTCTGTAAGGCCCTTTTGTAGAATATCCGGATCATTTGGGGATTCAATAATGGCTCCCAGTTTGCAGTCATTTGCAAACTTTGTTAGCCAGAGTCCCTTAGTGTTGGCCTGTACTTCAGAGAAGTAGATGCCAAACAAGAGCGGTTCCAGGACTGAACCCTGAGGTACTCCACTTGTCTGGAGCTGAATTTGGAGTCTGCTACCTTTACAGTCTGAGTTCTGTCAGTAAGCCAGTTGGCAACCCATCAATGACATAGGGATTTATGCCCAGCTTAGTAAGTTTATCTAAGATTCCAGAGTGGGGGATGGTGTCAAATGCCTTGGTGAGGTCCAGATAGGCTGTGTGGACTGCCTTACCCTCATCCACAGCTCTGGAGACTGATTAGAAGTAGTCAGTCAGGTTCAGCAGAGAAGGTCGGCCCTTTACAAACCCAAACTGGGTGGGGTCCAGTGTTTGAATGTTGCCAATGTCTTTGCTTATTAGTTCCATGATAATGCGTTCCATGCCCTTGCAGATCAGGCTTGTCAGATTGATGGGACGGTAGTTCCCGGTATTCAAGGTGGATTACCCCTTGTGGAGTGGGATAACTGCAGCTGTGCACCACTCGGTAGGCACGAAGCCTGAGGTGAGGCTATGATTAAACAAGACACTTAGGTGAGTTGCCAGTTCATTTTGTAGTTTGTGTAGTACACAGCCCGGGTTGTCATCTGGTCCCATGGATGCTGTATACTTAGCTTTGGAGAGTGAGGTATGGTCGTGATTACCGCAATTTGGCAATTTTTGGTATTGAGATGGGCCCTTTAGAGGGTGAGGGGGGTTGAAGTTTGCACTGAATCGATCTGCCAGGATATTGGCAGTATCCTTGGGATCAGTATATTTAATGCCATTCTGTTGTAGCTCAGAGCAGATTTGAGCATTGCCATTTAGATTCTTGATAACTATAGAATACCTTGTGGTTGTCTTTGGAATCTTTGTCAATTTTATTTTCGTAACTAGCTTTGGAGGATTTTATGAGGAATCTTAGCTTCTTACTGAGGCTGGTAAGGGGGTTTTTTGCATCCTGGGATTTTCTCTTTTCTGCAACAGTTTCTTCCTTCTGTTGTATAGTTTGTTTATGGCAGAGGACCACCAGATTGGCTTCCTTTTTTTGGACGAAAGTGTGTTTGTTCTATTTGGGGTGGTATGATTCATGCACGAGTGGATGTGCTCGTACAGTGCCTTAGTGTAGGTTTCAGCAGTCGAACTTTCAGCTCTCATCTGCATGGGTGTCATGAGGTTTGTCACTTCTGACTTGAGTAGCATGAAGGTGGCTTTGGAGAAGTTTTTTACGGAGGTATCCTTACTGGGGAGTGGGATGTGGCTGTCAAGGGTGATTTGCTTATGGTCAGACCTGACCAATAACTGGGTGACCACTGGTGTGGAGCATCTATCTCCCATGTTGGTAATGACCGGGTCTAGAATATTGGAGCCCCGGGTGGGACAGTGCATTAGTTGATCCAGGATGTTGAAATTTATGAATTCCAGAAACCATTGGGAAAAGGTGCTTGTACCCGAGTAGTTCTCCCAGTTAATGGCAGGGTAGTTGAAATCACCGAGTATTTGGGTGTTTGGTTGTATTTTAATATTTTCCAGTATCTGAGTTGCCCATACCTTACTTGGGTAGAAGGAGGATTCTCTGTTCACCTGAGAGAGAGGGAGCTTTGAGCAGCCATCTGTCCCTGGAGGAGTTGTTCCAGCCCAGAAGTTAGTAGTTTATAGGCCATTTTGGGCTTATTTCGATCTTTCATTTCCCTGCTGTAAAAAACACAGTTACATGGTTTTGCACGTCTGGGCAGCGCCCATTTAGCTAGGGCTAAATTATTCCCGGCTCCACCAAGTCTCCTCTTCAGTTTTTCCTTTGAAAGTAGTCTAACACTCAAATTAAGCTCTTGAAAAGCATCCTACAGTCCAGCACTTGGTCAGACCTAATAGCAAGCACTAATATACCCCGACACTTGATTGCCCAGCAGGGCAAGGCTCATTATTCACCCCTCATCAACCAAGCAATTAAGCAGCTCACCCTACTAGTCAGGCATGACCAAAGGGCAATTTCAGGTATACTCTCCAGTCCAGCTGGTGAACCTGGGTATCCTGAGGCAATGTTACAACTGCCTCATGTAGATAGACAACCTTCTCGTCCTACCACAAAACATTAACATATGCGAGAGATGCAATTATATAGCTAAATTGGAGGCTAAGCTCTCTCCACCCAAGATTGGAACAGGCAGTCATGAGGAGAAGGTTAACACTTGCACCACACCTCTAGCCTCACAGACATACTAAACAGCACTGGCAAAAAATGCGCACAAATACATGAAATCATACTCATAGACTCCAAATAAAAACCTGCAAAAGCATCAGGCCTCTCCAAAACAAACACCCAAAAAACCTGCATCTCCTGTCACAAACCAGACAACGCATAAAACACAAAATCAGTGTGCCGCACAATCACAGCCCTTAAGGTGAAATAACATACCTAAAACAATAGTAATAGGTGACTCTATAGTCAGGCACACTGATGTCCCACTCACTAGGCTGGACAAGGAGAAAGTTACTGTTAGCTGCCTGTCGGAAGCCAGAATCCGCCACATAACACAAGCACTCAGGTCACTCCAGAACAAGTACAAATATGACTCTCATTGTTCATCTTGGTGTGAATGACCTGAGACGTACCTCCCTGGACTACATGAAAAGAGACATGGAAAAGCTCTCTGATCATGTAGCCCAGGCTGGTATGACCCTGACCCTGAGTAGCATCCTGCCCTCATCAAGAATGATACCGCAGTATAAAAAAAAAATGAACAATTTCAACAATTGGCTAAACTTCTGGTGTCATTCAAAAGGTATCCAGTGTGTCAGCCTGGGACGACATGCTCAACAAGCCTCGTTGCTTCGCAAGAGACTGTTTGCACCTGTCACCCCTAGGCTTTCGAATACTGGCCAAGGCTCTTGCTGCCCCCATAGTGCCTTTTTTAGGCAAGGATCAAAAGTCAAACCCACCTCCGTAAACAGCACAAATAAAAAAAAATGAGGGTTATGCTACTCAACGCCAGGAGTTTAAATCTCAGTATGGAGAATGTTGACATCTGTGCAGTAACTGAAACCTGGTTCAAGGCTCCACAGTTGACCCCAGCACTACCGGGCTACAACTCCTACCACACATTTCAACCACAGAACATGGACCGAAACACAAAAGGAGGGGTGTATCCATATTCATCAAGGATACCTACACCTCCAGGTTAGTGGTGCAGCATGATACCTCTGTGATCATCCATGTGCAACTAACATCGGGCAAATCTGTAATGCAAATTGTGGCCTGCTACATATCACCCTCCATGACCCAGGACCACCACTCCACCTTTCTGGAGGCACTGGAAAACATGAAGTTCCTACCGAATACCCTGATATTGGGCGATATCAATTATCCTACCATTAACTGGGAAAACTACTCTAGTACAAACTCCCAGGTCCAGCGCTTCCTAGAATTTATCAACTCAAATGCCCTGGATCAGCTGGTAAACTCCCCTACCAGAGGTGAAAACATATTAGACCCTGGTCATCACCAACATGGGCGACAGGTGTTCCACACCGGAGGTCAACCCGTCACTGGTTAGATCAGACTATAAACTAATCACTCTGGTTGTTCACACACATCACCACCCCCAACCAAGGAAACCACAGTGAAAAACTTTTCTACAGCAAACATCACCTTACTTAAGACAGAGGTGGTAAGTTTCACAGCCCCCACGCTAAAGGATAACAGTGTGCAAGATGCAGGAACCTTTACAAATGCACTCTATGAGCACCTACACGGATGCATGGATCATGCCATCCCTAGCAAACCAAGACTCACTCCCCTAAGAGAAGGAAACCAGTCTGGTGGACCCCTGCCATAAACAGGCTGTACAATAGGAGGAGGAAACTAGTTCAGAAAAAAAGCAAATCCCAAGAAGGAAAGACATCCCTGATCAGTATCCGTAAGAAAATAAGGTCCCTCATAAAATCATCCAAGGCTAACTTCGAAAAAAAAAATAGCCAAGGACTCGAAAGATAACCACTAAGCCTTCTTTAGCTATGTCAAGAATCTAAATGGCAACTCGGAGATATGCTCTGAGCTAGTGCAAAATAGCATGAAATATACTGAACCTACTGTTATTGCCAACATCCTGGCAGATAGATTCAGTGTGAATTTCACCCCCCTCTCACCCCCAAAAGGGCCCACATCAATACCGGAAAAGTGTAGTGTCCTGGAAATCACAGATATACAGGTGAAAATAGCCCTTTTAAAAGCCAAAAGCATAGTGTCAATGGGGCCAGATGGTGTCCCAGGCTGCGTCTTGCATGAACTACAGAACAAACTAACCCCCCACCTAAACACTGTTCAATCTCCGCCTCTCCACAGGCTACATGTCCATAGAGTGATGCACAGCAACAGTTATTCCGCTCCACAAAAGAGAGGGGCCACAACTGACCCTGGTAACTATCGCCCCATAAGCCTGACTAGCCTGGTCTGCAAGGCTGTGGAGCGCATCATCATGGAACTCATTAACAAAGACATTGGGAACCTCCAAACACTTGACCCGACCCAGTTCGGCTTTAAGGGCAGATCATGCCTACTAAACCTGGTTGACTTCTTCGAGGCAGTCACCAAGGCCATAGAAGAGAGGAAGGTGGTTCACACAGTCTACCTTGACCTCGCCAAGGCTTTTGACACCATTCCCCACCCGGGAATTACAGAAAAACTCACTAGCCTGAACATAAACACCTACATCACAAGATGGGTTGCCAACTGGCTTACAGACAGAACTCACACAGTAAGAATAGCGGGCTCCAGGTCCGACTCTAAACCAGTCACAAGTGGTGTCCCACAAGGCTCAGTCCTGCGACCCCTACTGTTATACTTCTCAGAAGTACAGGCAAACACAGGAGAGGACTATGGCTAACCAAATTCGCCGATGACTGCAAACTGGGAGCCATAATTGACTCTCCTGCTGGCACAGACATTCTCCAAAAAGGCCTTAATGAGACTGACACCTGGTGTCAAAGTCATGGTCTCAAGCTAAATGCCAACAAATGCATAGTCATCCCGTTTGGGGGAAAAATGAAACACCCATGAAATACCACATAGGTGGCAGCTCCCTTAATACAGAAGAGGTAATAAGAGATCTGGGGACCCAGGTAGATGGTCATCTCTCCTTTGACAATTATATTGTCAAAGTAGTTAGGAAATCCATCTATGTAGCCCATCTAATTACTAAAGGGTTCGCATCTAGAAATAGAGGTTATAGTGCCCCTCTAGTCGTCATTCATCCGACCCATCATAGAGTACAATGCCCCATTTGGGATGTACCTCACAAGACACTTCCAACAGCTGGAAAGACTACAAAAGTACCTCACCAAGAGGATTACTGGCCTCAAACATATGTCCTATGCTGCCCGACTGGAAAAACTCCGGCTGTACTCAGTGGCATTCGCTTACTCAGAGGTGATCTCTGCCTGACGTACAAAGCCATGTCCAACTCAGAATTGATGGACATGCACCACCTAAAGAAATCCAAGTCACTGCGAGCCACTCGCTCTAGTGCACTAAACCTTGCCACAACAATAAATAGAACATGCTGGAGGGATAGATTCCTATTACAGAGACTCCACATGCTTTGTAACAAAATTCCTAACTGTATTAGGCAGAGCCCCTCACTAACACTCCAAGAGAAACCTTGACGAGTGGTTGGGTAACAGAAAATAGACCCCTGGGATCACTTCATTGGCTCCTCTTGACAGAGGCTCGGTTAATTAATCAATGGGGTGGTGAAAGATGACACACACTGTCTAGGCTTATAAATGCCCTCGGGCAGATAGCATAGCACCTACCTATGAACCTATGTTTAGTAGGGTTACCACCTGTCCCACTTTGCGAGGGACAGTACCTCTTTGGGCAATTGTGTTCTGCAAAAAAATAGTAAAAATGGCAAATGTCCTGAGATAGTAGGGCAAGCTACAATTTGGATTGCAGTCTTAGTTGTTTACACCTGGAGAATTTCATATGCATTGTGTTGGGCAACTAGCCTGGAGGTGTGAATATGGGCACTTCTCCACCTTTAGTGTTTCGGTCTTGGGTTTGGTGGCCGAAAAGTGTGGTAAGAGTTGTAGCCTGGTATTGCAGGGGTGTTCTCTGGAGCTTTGAACCAAGTCTCAGTTACTGCACAGATACCGATGTTCTCCATTAGTGCCTCGAGAGAGTGCATTTTGAGGTTTAGACTTCTAGCATTGAGTAGCATTAACTTCAAATTTTGCATGCTTGTATCTTGTATGGTGGTGGTTTTGTCCTTTGAACCTTGCCTAAAAAAGACACTATAGGTGTGGCAAGAGCTTTAGCCAGGAATCTGAATCCCAGGGGTGACAGGTGCAGACCATCTCTGGAAAAACATCGTAGTTTGTCGATCATGTCGTCCCAGGCAGGATCTGTTCCCTGTTCTATAGTCTTCTAACTTCTTAACTGCTTTATAGTTATTTCTATTCAATATTTCCATTATGGTATTCAATTTCTCCCCTTCCTTCCCTCACTACCCTGTGTTCTTGTGGTAGAACTTCATCAGTTGTTAATTTAGCTGCACAGTAGTATATCCTGTTTAGTTACATCGCATGGATGTCTATGAACAGTTCTAATTGCTGTGTTCATTTGTTTTATCAGACTTCGGACTTTTTGGATTGGATTTTGTTAACCTTCTGCAGTCTATTTCTTTCATTAATCTTGATATATCTGTCTATTAAATCCAGAAACTCTTCTCTTACCTTATTTTCTTCCAAACTAAGGGCACATCCCTTGTTTTCAATTTCCTGCGGACATTCTATAGAAGGTTCTATAGCATCTTCCTGTGGCGCATTCTCTTCAGTTTCATCCTGGGCCATTCTTTGCTCTGTCATATGGGAACTCACTAACCTATCCGTCCTCAACATTGACTGCATCAGAGTTTCTGCAGTGTCCTGTTCTTCCCTTGCTGTCTAACTTTAAGTGAAACCTCGAACAACACACGAAAAACTGGTACAGATAATAACAGGCTGGAAAGCCAGGAGTAAAATCCATCTAATTTATTCTGGTTAGCGCTTTCGTCTGGTGACCATCACCAGACTTCTTCAGACAACATTAAAAAGTTAGATCCATATTTATAGCCATAAAGGAAATCATTTGAATCCAGCAGCACACCAACCAATGAGAATGTTAAAAAAACTAATTCAAGCTCAACAGTTGCTGTTAAAGATACACAAATCCAAATACATATATATATACACACACACACACACACACACATATATATATATATATATATATATATATATATATATATATATATATATATAAAATCTGTACAAGTATCTATATATACAAAATCGCCAGGGAAGCTTTTTGTCTACATATAATATGTAAATACAGATTTAAATAACTGACAATATTTAAGTACTAAATAAATAAAAAAAAAAAGTGAAAGTAAAAATACTTCATCTGTCAAACTTTCAGTTTTAATAAACTGGATATAGACACTACATCATTTAAGCCTGGTTGGAAATTGGCATTTAAAAATATCTGCTACCAGACTTCCTTTTCTTATAAAAGTTTCCATGGACCCCCATGGTTATCATACTTCACCTGTTGCAAAACGACAAATTTAAAGGAATGCTGGGGAAATATTTTGATATGCTTGTATAGTGCATTTGTTTCATCTCCGTGACCTATTTCATAAATATGTTCATAAATCCTCTGTGCGAGCTTACGCTGAGTCTTGCCAATATAAAAAGCAGTGCAGTCTGAACACACTGCAGCATAAACAGCCTGTGAACGGCAGCTGTTTTTTTGCCTTGAAATACATCTTTTTATCTTGTATTTGGATATTGGATGTAGATAATACATGGCAACACTGACGACATGTACCGCATGGTGCCATCCTTCCTTTTATTCCAGTGTTGACCTGCCTTTCCAATATGGTTTTTATATTGGCACCTCTACGATAACCACTTTAAGATGGTCACCTAGGATGCCCAGCATATCCTGCTCACCCTGAATAATGTTCCAGTTCTTTGTCAATATATCCAGAACTGTAGAGCTGTTACTAGGAAAAGGTAGTCACAAAGGGGCAAAAGGGTTCATCTCTGTTAATAGAACTAATATAATTATTATTATTTCCATTGCCTAAAGTAGTAGTTTTATCACCACAGGAAACTATCTCCTGTTGTATTCGATAACCCTTCATTCTGAATAGTAACTGGTGATAAATTACCCCTATATGTTATCAAAAGGGGTTGAAAAAACCTGTTCTATGCTTAGAGATTACTTCTTCCTTGATGTTATTGACCAAAGAAGGGGGATATTCTCGATCCAGGAGCATTTTCACCATATACTGAAAATAACGCACAACCAAAAAGGGTATAAACTTGTGAAAAACAAAAATCAAAAACAAATACGGACTGCACAGAGTGCTGTTTATTGCAAAGCTCACAACAAGCTCCAAAATACTAAGTGCTTTTACCATGTATAAATCAATGGCTTCTTATTACAAAGCTCACAACAAGCTTCAAAATACTAAGCGCTTTCACCATGTATAAATCAGTGGTTTCTTCAGAGTCTTTACTTATTTATTTATTGACATTTGTTAACCGGGTTAGTCCAACTGGGTTATTGCCCCATTTTCAGTGGAGACCCGAGGAGAAAAGCTCCAGAAAATACAATATATGATCACAGAACAAGAAAAAACAAGTATTACAAACAATAATAGCAAACAATAGAATTAAACATCTTCCTTTGTATGAATAAGCAATCACATTTTTTGTTTCTTTGAAAAAGTTAAATTCTTAGTTGCTGAACAGATGGGGAAATTCAAGAGTGATAGTAGGATGTAATGAGAGAGATATGAGTGTGGGAGTAGGGGAGAGCTAAGTAGGGTCATAGCAGGGACAGGTTCTGGAATTGGGTAAATGTGTCTTCAGTTCTTTTTTAAATAGTGGAGTATGTGACATAGAGCGTATATCAAGGGGAAGTTTATTCCAAGCTTGGGCCACGGAATGCTTGTAGAGTTGCTTACCAATGGACTTGTTAGGGTGGTAGACATCAAGCAATTGCTGATTTGAGGTGCGGAGAGATCGAGAAAGGGTATAGATGGAAACGAGGAGAGATAGGGAAGGACAGCAGGAGGGTTTAAACAGCATAGAGTGCAGCATGTGAAATTGGTAGAGATGAAATAATTGTGGTAGTTCCAGCCATTGTAGCGACTTTAAGGCAATACAGTGGTGTGTGTTGTTTGGGCTGTTAGTAATGAATCTGGCTATTTTGTGGTAGATTTGTTGAAGTTTGTTCAGGGTAGTAGTTTGAATATTTGTGAGAACTGGGGCAGCATAGAGGAGAGAGGGGAGGAGAAGTGCTTGTCCAAGGGTGAGTCTAGACTCAGGAGTGAGGTATTTTCTGTTCCGATATCCAAGTTTTTGATGGGTTTTCTTTATGCATTGCTGTATATGCTGATTGAATTTTAGTTAGTCAATGATAACTCCTAAGAGTTTAGTGTGGGTGTCAGGCTGGATGGCTGTATTATCACAAGATTTAATGACAAAGGAAGATCTATGTTGAGCAAGAGAACGGGGGAAGAAGAGCAAGAGTTTGTATTTTTTGGGATTTAGGATTAGTAAGTTTTTTGAAAGCCATTGTTCTGTGGAGAGTAGAGCTTTTTGGGTTAGTGTGTGTAGTTTAGAGATGTTGTCGGCTATAGAAATAATAGTGGAGTCTACAGTGCGGAAGAGGAAATCTTTCCATTATGCACTGTAGGGAGATGCCGTTTCCCCATGGTCGACATTTCAAATGTCGATCATATGGTCTCGGCCATATGAATGGCGACATTGTGAAATGTCGACCATTCGAAGGGGACCCATATAGATGTATATATACTTCCCCTTAAAAATCAATTCTAAAGGTGTGAACCAACCTTTATTTTTTTGTATAAAAAGTTTAATTTAACAGTTTAGCAGTTATATCACTAGTTTACAATTACTTACCTGTGCTAATCCAGCATTATTAGAGCTGGTACTAGGAATGATGAAACCGCCCCATGAATATCAATGCCATAAACATGGCTTACTACATTTAGTCTTATGCATGCAGAACCAAATATTTAAAACTTAATATTTTTTAAAAGCTTCAAAATGCACTTTTCTTTTAACACAAAAAAAGTGTTTGCAATCATAAAGATATATGCAAACACTTTTTGTTTGGAAAAAAAAAAGCATGTTTTATGCCTTTACACATGATCTATAACTTGGTTGACTGCTAGCAATTTTGACAGCTTACCTGCCTGTCTGCCCAGTTTGGTCAATGGAAAGATAATTGACAGTGGTGCAACATATCCATAATTCTGGGGTTGGGAAACATGCCCTTTCCACTGTATCATGTGATCCCAGATTTGATAATGTAAGTAGCAGGAGTTGCAAAAACATTTTTTTTATGTTTATGCTCTGAAACTGTACCTCAGAGCATGCCCCGTGTGTGGTCCATTTTTCCCCCAAATTTTTTAGGTCGACGTAAACTCCTAGTAGAGTACAGGTATGTCCAAGTAGGTCTTGGCAACATCTCCCAGCTAATTATCCATGAACTTTAACCAAAGATCCTCATTTGATAAATGGAGATCTGAGAATTATAAGCCGAGCAGCAGAGGACTGTGCACAGATCCCTGTGGATCTCTTTTGATTACCTTCATGCTCTGAGGATGTACCCCCATTCTTACTGTGAGAATCCTGTCGTTGAGCTAGTTAGCTGTCCACCTAACTGCACATAGGTCAGGTTGGAGAGCCTTCAGCTTGCATTTGCATGTGGTATGGTACTGAATGCCTTGGAAAAGTCAAGTTACATCATGTGGACAGCTTTTACATAGTCTGCAGCTTGACTAACCCTTATGAAGTTCACAAAATTCATTAGGATTTGCCACCGACAAACTAAACTAAAACTAAACTGTTGCTGCTAAGATTTTTGATTTCTTAGTTAATTAGTTGAGTTATGATGCATCCCATGGCTTTGCATGCAAGACTCTCTTTTATGCTGATGGATGTGCAATTCCTGTGGTCTGTGGTGATACCATCCTTGTGGAGTGGCATCACAACAGTTGTGCACCACCCTGTAGAACAAAGCCACTTGATAGGCTCACATTGAAGAGGTTGACGAGTGGGTCTCCCATACTTTGCTGTTAAGATAACTGGGTATGTTTGTCAGGCCCCATGGATGAGGTATCTTCATTTTGGAGTACCTTCTGTGCTTGCTCTTTGATAATGGTTGGTGGCTTGACTAGATTAGAAGGAATACAAAGGCATTTTACAAGGGTATATGGTATGAAGGGGAAAGTTACCAGGAAAGACTTGAGCAGCTGTCATTATTTACAATTAAAATATGTTGGAGATGATTTAATTTGTTTTTATATGTTACAGATGTGTTAAGGACTGTGGTATTGGAAATATTGTAGGTATTAAAATAGCTCACCATTCACTGAATACTAGGAACAATAATTATTTTGTTGGTAGACTTTACAGGGTATATACTATGTGGAATAATGTTTTTCATTGGAGGGTTAATTTGTGGTGGAATAGTATTCCATTATCTGTTAGAAATTCCAAATCTGTTATCTCGTTTAAAAAAATCTGGATCAGTTGATGGGCATGAGGGCAATTAATTGGGGTCTGTATGATGGCAAGTTCTTTGATGGCTTTTTTGGGCAACTGAGCTTCACAACACTGAAGAATAATTCCATCAGGGTAAATGAGTTTGGTATAGATGTGTCTGGAGTTATGTTGGCACTAAATTTATTTGTCAGCATATTGGCAGTATCCACTGGAATGGAATAGTATCATTGTGAATAAGGTCAGGGCAATACTGGACATTTCTTACTTTTCTGACATAAAGAAGGACTTGTATTTGTCTTCAACTTCTTTAGTTAGTCTGAGTTCATGAGATACCTTTGTTTTTCTTGTATCCTTTTTTTAATTTATCTAGTTTAATGTTCTCCGTAATGGGGGGGGGGGGTCATCTGTTCTGCGTTGTAGGTTAGGTTTAGGAGCATCTTCCTTCTATTACCTAGTTAATTAATACTTGACCACAACAATGATTTACTTTTATACCTCCCCATTTGTTTAGATTTAGTTGGGATTGTCAGTTTAATTTATTTCACTTGGGAGTACGACTTTTCTGTAAACCTGTTTGCAGTATCAACTTTATGGGTAATACTATTGTATTAAAAGTTACTGATAAAAGCTACTTAATTGTAAATTAATCTTTTAAATGTTATATGCAGTCCTCATGCACGATGCACTTAATCGTCTGGTTGTTGTCCCCTGAAAAGGAGTCAAATCACTTGCCTGCGTTCAAGGTGTACACAGTAGGGGGCACAGGGCAAGTACTAGGCTAGCTGCCATTCTGGGTCATTTTTAATCCTAGCCAGTTTCCTTCAAAAGTGAGAATCAAACTCTGTACCCTGTGTCTTGTGAGGTAAACAGGCTCATACCAATACCAAATGTTACATTTCTTGTAATATTATGAAGAACGTAACACACTCATTTTCCATATATGCTCCCACCCATTCATCTTTGAACATAGGAAGGCCTCTTAAAACATATTATTTCCCTCTCTGTTCATCATTCAGATTCTGTCTCTACATTCATTTCTCCAAGTTTCATATCCCACATTTTCAGTTTTTTTAAAGACATTACAGTTCGGCCTGAAAAGCCCCCTCATTTCTTTTAGTTTCCTCCAGTATTATCACATCATAAATATCAGGTTCCTTGTTCATTTTCCAATTTCTGGTTAATACCTTGAGACACTATTAATATTAAAGTCACCAAGACTTAGAACTATGCACTATGTATTTCTGTCTACCCAATTTAAGTAGCAATTTCTCTTAGTTACAACTGCCTACCTTAACTTTCTCATTTAAACTTGAATCCTTGTTTTTGTAAGGCTCCCATTTCTCACATGTCCAGAAAATGTTCTCTCTGCCTATTGCATCTCCAGTAGTTGTCAGTCACATCTGCAAACATCTTATGTAATCTGTGGTGTAAAAATATTTATGGAGGCACCTCTGCTCTGATATCTCCATGCCTATTTTTCCCCGACAGTGCTGCCGCTGTCTACTGTCTTTTCTCCAGCTCTCTGAAACTATTGCATGTATAATCTACTTATCTTTTGTTAACTTCCACAGTCCTACCTTCTGTTAGTATTCTATACTGTTTTTTCAAGCCTAATTGATTTTTATTTCTATCGAGTTTTGATAAAATATTATACACCCCTGTATTTTAAGACCGTATTTGGTAAAATACCACATTTGCCATATAAAATCTTGCAAATTCAACTTGACACCAACTCCCCTCTTATCCTCCTCCCAGAAGTAAAATTTCCTGTGTCCTTTCCACCAATCTTTAATTACTTCTACATTTACATGACCCTGATGTTTCTCAAGCCCTATAGGCCATACTTCAAAAAACAAGTTTTATATATAGGGCCAACTCTTCAAAACCTTTATTAGACCTAAATATATTTCTTGTATTATTTTTTCCTCCGTTTTGAAGTGCTGCCTGAGCTCATATATTTATAATGGGTACTAATCAAGGGCGCCCACAGGCAGGTGCAAGGGGGTGCACTTGCACCCCCCTGGAATTGGCTGACTAGATCATTTCCAAAAAAGTTTTTTTTTTTTTTTTAATGTGAGTTCTTCTTTAAGAAGTCTGTGCTAACAGCACAGTCGCGGGCGGGCGTGCTGACATCATCGCTGTCGCTCATGCGATGATTTAGAGGTTTGAGAGCGGGAACTTAGACGGATGATTCGCGGAACAGAAGATGGGACACTTTCAGGTAGAGGAGTTTGCAGACGGATTATTCGAGCGGGAACGGAAGATGGGACCTGAAACGGGACACTTTCAGGTGTGTGTGTGTGTGTGTGTGTGTGTGTGTGTGTGTGTGTGTGTGTGAGCTGGGGAGAAGGGGGTTCGAAATGTATGAACAAAGTATTGCGGTTTTAGTTTGTGGACTTTTTATATGACCTCTTCACAAAATAGCTGTGCCTTATGAAAATAGGCACAGTTCACTGTGACAGACTGTGAATGTCAATGGAAAAAATAGTGTCTGTGAACTTTTATCAACATAATGAAGAAATGACTGATAGGGCAGCACAGTGGTGCAGTGGATAGTGTTGTCACCTCCCAGCAAGAGGCTCCTTAGTTCAGATCTCAGTTGTGGTGCTTTCTGTGCAGAGTCTCCATGACCACCCTGTGTTCATGTGGGTTTCTCCCAGGTGCTTTTTTTTCCTCACACATTCTAAAAGCATGCAGTAGGTGAATTGGACACTCTAGATTGTTACTTTGGAAGTGACAACATGATCCCATGTGCAAAATGATAAAAAGGGGTTATGGGTGGATGCAATGAAGATATGACTCATGCACTGAATATCTGTGTCATTCTTTACTATCATAATCACACAGGGTCATCCTTACCATATATGTTTATAGATTAATTTTACAGCAAATACTTCTATTTTCCTTTTTCACACAGAGGAAAATGGCTAGTGTGTGTGTGTGTGTGTGTGTGTGTGTGTGTGTGTGTGTGTGTGTGTGTGTGTGTGTGTGTGTGTGTGTAAAATGCCCCAGGTGTACATGGTGGTGGGCAGAGAATAAGGCTTGAACCCTGTACCGTGGGCCCAAGTGGCAAGAGCCTGAATTCCCTACCCACCACCATTTGTAAAAATGTTGCAGGATTTTCCCTCATACTTTTTCTGTTCCTCATAAAATCTGTGGTTTCTGCATTTGTGTCCTTGTTGCCTGACAGCTAAATGTTATCTGGTTTTATTCTTGGCTGTCTGGAGTGTTTCTCCCTGGGCCTCTGCTAAAAATTAGCTTTTTTTTCAAAGTCTGACTTTCCTGGTTAATAAATGTTAAAAAAATGGACACATTTCAGTATCGGACTTCATATTCTTCAGAAAGTGTATGGTAACAAAAGCAAGCTTTTATTCTAGCAATTTTCTAACTGTACAAGATGGATATTTGAAATGTATCCCTGTGTTTGGGACTGTATTCCCCCCATTATTGGCTTCATCCAGGTTTTGTGCTAGGGTTGAGAGTTATGGTAAGAATTGAATTCACTGAATATGTTTGGGGGCTGTATTAACCCAGTATTGGCTTTGTTCAGGTATTTATTGGCTTCATCCAGGTTTTTTGCTAATGTTGAGAGCTATGGTAAGAACTGATTTCACTGAAAATGTTTGGGGGTTATATTCTCTCATTACTGGCTTTGTCCGGGTGTTATTTGCTAAGAGGTTGAGAGCTATGGTGAGAACTGAATTCACTGAATGTTTGGTGGTTGTAGTCACCCATTATTGGCTTTGTTCAGGTCTTTTCTGCTAAGAGGTTGACAGCTGTGCTATGGTGAGAACTGAATTCACTAAATGGTAAAGTTTCAGTCTTCCTCTTTCACAAAACAGCTGATTTGGCGTAGTGGTATGTTGCTTTGACTGTTTTGCACGGGGTCCCCTGGGTTCAAGACGTGGCAGTGAAATGTATGGTGGTAACGCAGCATTTTATTCTAGCAGCTTTCAAACATTATACAAGCAATGTTTAAAATGTGTCCCTGGTTTTGGCCTTTTGCCCCAATAAATTTTGGCTTTTTCCAGATTTCTTGTGCTGCAAAGTTCAGAGATACAGCTGAGTGTCTGGTAGATTTTACAAGGAGCTGAGAGCTGCAGGGGAGCAAAAGTTTAGTGCTGCTTATGTTTAGTCTGCTTGCATTGTTAATAGCACAACAGATAGTGTACTTGCTTTAGATGCTGAAGGCTGTGGGTTCTACTCCCACAGTAGGTAAATGCATTGCTGATGCTGTATTGTGTTGTAAAGGGGGTGGATGCTGCAGTCCTTTTGGCAAAGATACCTAGTAACTATGAACCTGTTAACAGTTTGCTATCCATTCTCTATTGCGGTATTACTAGCTTTTCATTTTTTTACTGCATGCAACAAAGGCAATTTATTCTTCAAGGGTAACAGGCACTTTATTTGTAGATTAAACGATGACATATAAAGTGTTTGCTAGCAGCAACCTCTATTAGTTACAAATTTCTTCAATGTGGATTTTACTACAGAGATTGTGTATATTTTTTACTGATAATGGTAGACTTGAGTAGACTTTTTATGATGGAAATGTTCTGAATTGGGCAATTTTGTCATTGGTGGATGCTTTTTGTTTCTTTGTTTACTGGAAAAATTTTCAAAACAATAAATTTAAAATGCCCTTTAACAACTGTACTGTATTGTACAAGGAATATAATGTAATACAGTCAGGAAGGTGTATCAAAGAGCATGTGTATGTTATGTTCGAGGGGCCTATGATTTTGAAGACAGCCCAGAGTTAATATTTGCAATTGGCAAAATGTATTTTCTCTGAAAGTGGGTTTCAGTGCTGTTTCAATGCATGTGAGTTTCAAGGGCAGAGAAGTTTTAATTTTAGTCTATTTTCATTGAGACTGCATTGCTTTAACAGATATGTATTGGGGTTTGTGCTGTAAAATGCAAAATAAAACTTTCAAATGAAATCCCAAATCATTGCAGAAGTAAAGCAAGTATGCACATTAGTGTTTATGGTAAATGGGGCAAAATAACCAAGGAATGGGACATTGGAATGGCTGCAGGGGGGGGAGGCTCCATTTGACCATGATTTTGTGAGGGGGTATCAAACTCAGACAGCCCGGTTGAGCTATACCTCTCAGTTGTCCATATCTTTGCAGAATTAATAGATATTTGCTGCTTATTTTGGTTTGTTCCTCATAAAATTTGTGGTTTTCTAGCAAATCATTTAGGAATGAAGCCATTAAATGACAGACACTGAGTTTCAGATGTCATAACCTTCAGAAAAATGCATGCTAATGCAAGACTGTCTAAGTTTATACAAGAGCAATTTTTAGTAGTGTTTGTATGTTCCCAATATATTTGGCCTTGTTCAGATTTCCTGCATTAAGAGGTTGAGAGGTACGTGCAAATCACTTTGTAGATTAGGAATATCCAAACATCTCAATTGTCCCCAATTCTGGCTCAAAATGTTTCTCTCCCCTAATAATCCCTCCTCCAAAATGGCAATTTTGGAAGAAAATGTGGAGGGTTTACAATTATAACTAATGATCAGTTATAGATTACCTTTATTTCAGAAATGCATGTGGATGCTCTTATTTTGTTAGCTGCTTCAAGTTAACTGTTAATATTAAAAAGGTGTCCCTTATTTGACAGGTATTTTTGCATCACATTTTGGTCTGTTTTTCATAAAATTGTGGTTTCTGGAAAATTAGTGGCAAGTCATTAAAGATTTAAGTTAGAAAATAATGGCAGACATTTGAGTTTCAGATTTTATACCCTTCAGAAAATTTGTACTAATGCAAGATCTACCTGTTAAGTTAATAAGAGCAATATTTAAAAATTGGCCTTATTTTTGGGCCTGTGTCCCACTTCTAGTTCTGTGTATGGCTTTGTCCAGATTTCTTGCTCTGAAGTTGAGAGGTAGGAGTGTCAGAGCCATCACTGTCAGCCAGAGACATTTCAAATTATGACATACTTATTGCACCCCAGCCCCCATTGTAGTGGCTCGGGATGTGTCCGAGGAAGGCAAGAAGCAGTTATGCAGTAAGTGTGCAGAGTATTCCCCCATCCAAGGTAGATCACAAATACGACCGTGGCTTTTCATCTGTCCTTGATTTTGCAAAATGTTCTGGTTTTCTATCAGATTTTTATACTGTTGATTTATGCTTCTTATTATTCAGGAACTGCATGCTATCACAGTGTCCTGTTGCTCTGTTTAAGTAGCCATGGTTTAATGAACATCAGGTAAGCTTGTCGGAGATTGTAAGATGCAAGTAAGCTTTAGTAAGCTTGTCGGACATTGTAAGATGCAAGTAAGCTTTAGTAAGCATATTGTTAAAGAATTGCCAGCATTGAAAGCCTTTTCGTTGTTGCCATGCAGAGAATATTTACATAGCTAGATAATGTATAAGCCTTGGGTATTGAAATGCATATGACAATATTTGTAATAAAAGGACAGGATTACACTGTTTTCAGAAGCTCATTACATTTTATTGGAGACCAGTGTCTTATAGCAGTGTCTGTGTGTTAGTACACTTGTAGCTGGGTGGCTTTAATGGTATATGGCAAATAAGCATTGCTACCTTACTTAAAAGCCAAGCCCTGCAACAACTATCTCCACACTGAAGTCAAAACACAATAGCTCTGGTTGGGTAAATGTACTTTGTAGTAATCAAAAAAAGTCAAATGTTTGAAATAACTACAGCTTATGCAAACACAATAGGTAGTGATGAAACAATGCTCTGCTAAAAATGCTTTAATGCTCCACATTGCTGAGCTGCAATCACTAGCTACCAGGATTTCACCCACTTCAGATCAAGCACGGTGCTGTTCAGTGCAACCTTCCCAGAGCTAATTCAAGTCTGACCAGAATTATTTGGTATGTGTATAAGAGGGAGGTAGCATACCCCTCAGCTGTCCAGATTTTACCCCATATTCCTCTTAAAAGGATTGAAGTTGCTAAATAATGAGACATTTCAGTTTTAGATGTCATGTCATTTAGAAAATGCACACTAACACAAATCCTGTTACTCTTGCAATTTTCTAAGTTTCTGAGAGCCATATTTATAATCTGTCCCTATTTAATTTAGGCTTTGTCAAGATTTCTTGCACTAAGGGTGAGGCCTTGAGGGGTGTGGTATCTTTGTAAGAGAGAGAGAAAGTGAAATGCCCAAGTTAGAGTTAGGTGGAATTTTCAAGTGCATTTTCAAGGAACTGTGAGTTTTAAGGGAAGCAAAGTTCACTGCTGCTCATACCAAGTCTATTTACAATGTGCAACCATTTTGTTTAGCAAATGGTATCTCTATTGTGGTGTAAAGTTTTAAAGCTATATTAGTAGCACCACAAGTAGAATACTTGCATCTTAATGTATATGCTGTAGGAATAGAACCTCAAGCCTTTACATTTGTATGCTGCAGTCCTCAGGATGTCCTCCTTTGGATGAGATGCCTATTAACTATGAACCTGTTTTTCAGCTTGTCATCCATTTTCTATTGCAATATACCAACTTACCATTTTTTTAATTTAACATAGGCAATTTATTCTTTGACGGCAGCAGGCACTGAATTTGTAGATGAAACACTGAAATATATAGTTTTCTAGCAACAACATCTTCATTAGTTTCAGATATCTTTAATGTGGAATTATTCAGATTACTTTTACTTCGGCAGCGACACTCAAACAAGTGTTGCTGTATAATACAAGGGATATAATTCAATTATATATTATAATTAATGCAATCAGGTAAATCAAATAACTTTTGCATGGCCCTAATGGTGTGCAAGGAGCCTATTGCTTAAACAGTTCAAAGGTAAATAACCTGCCACTGGCCAGATGCATTTTCTTTGAATGTGGGTTTCAATGCCGTTTCATTGAATGTGAGTTTCAAAAGTAGAGAAGCTTTAATGCCAAGTCTGTTTTCATTGTAAGACTATTGCTTTGTTTAGATTTAGTAAATGTCTCAGTGTTTGGGCTATAATGTTTGAAATAAAAGTTGTAAATTAAATCCAACTGCCTGTAATCATTGTAGAACTAAAGCATAACACAGTATGCACACAGATTTGAACAGTGTCTACAGTAAATGGGGAGAAATAGCCAAGTAATGGGACACTGGAATGGCTGTGTGGGCGGGGCTTTGGGTGGGTGGACTTGGGCGGGGCTGTGTTGGCAGGGGGCGGGGTGAGCTATGTGGGTGGGGCTCTGGGTTTGCACCCCCCCTGCAAAAAATCCTGCGGGCTCCCTTGGTACTAATTCTCCCCCTCCTCCATGGCTTAGCATAATTCTTTTCCATTTTGTATTATGCTAGAAATTCTGTAGGAGGTAGGCTAATTGCAGTTGAGCAAACTTAATGTAGTCTTATAATTGTGGTATTGCTAGCCCTCCCTGTTCGAGTGGCAGAATAATTTCCTGTCAACTCACTCATGACCATCATATTTGAATTTAGAGACTTTGTCATAGACTACTAGGAGACTTGTACATTTAAGTCACTGAATTCTGTGATATTTGTATGTTTGGAGATTGTGATGGAGGAGATTGGTTAGTAGCTTGTGGTCTGATTTGACCAGTGAGGGGGGATACCTTGGAGCTGGTACACAGATATTCTTAAGTTTAAGGACCAGGTCAAGTGTGTGTTGTTCTCCAAGTTCTTCAAAATCTCTGTGGACCATGTTTATTTATAAAATCTAAGAATTTTTGTACATATTCTACAGTGGTGGTATGTCCCCAGTTAATCATAGGGTAGTTAAAATTCCCCAAGATAACAGCATTCCTATTTATGATGAGCTCATACAGAATATTTAAGTTTGTTGTATGATTTTTTTTTCTGACAATATGGATGGCTTTTGTTGCATGCTATTGGATTATAGTTTTTATGTAATGTGATTTAAAGCCCTGCAAGGTCTGCTTGAGTCTCTACATATGTGTCTCTGTAATATGGTCCCTAACAAGCATGGATCTGCCACCAGTTTCCATCGGGTCTAAATGAGTGGTAAGCACAAAACCCATTTAAGGGAGTGGTCTGTAGGCAGTTTAACCAGGCTTTTCTAACAAAACCTATATGGATGCTCCACATGCAGAAGGGCCTAAAGGTTCAGCAGTTTAAAATTTCTGGCATTAATTTGAACCACCTTGTTGTGGTCCAATGGTTGATTTGTTTTGGAAGTTTGGGACCTATTCTGGACCGGACCGAAACCCTAAAGGTGGAGGCGTGTCCATATTCATTAAGCATATCTACACCTCCAAGCTAGTTGCTCAGCATAATGCATCCGAGATTATCCAAGTTCAACTAACTCTGGGCAAAACCGCAATCCAAATTGTAGCTTGCTACAGACCACCCACCATGCCCCAGAATTCCCACTCCTCTTTTCTTGTTACACTGGAAAATATTAAGGTATAACCCAACACTCTAATGGGGGATTTCAACTACCCTTCCATTAACTGGGAAAACTACTCATGTACCAGCTCTTTTGCTCAATGTTTTCTGGAAATCAATTTCAACGCCTTGGATCAACTTATCCACACCCCCACCAAGGGCAGCAATATCCTAGACCTGGTCATCACCAACATGGGTGACCGGTGTTCCACACCAGAGGTCATCTCCTCGTTGGTCAGATCAACCACAAGCTAATCACCCTAGACATCCACATCCCTCTCCCACCCCCCATTAGGAAAACAACCGTAAAAAATTTCTCCAAAGCCAACTTCACGCTTCTTAAGACAGAAGTGGCAAACTTCACAACACCCATGCAGATGGACAATAGAGGTACGACTGCTGAATCCTACACAAATGCACTTTATAAGCACTTACACAAGTGCATGGATCATGCTATCCCTAACAGAACCAAGATGCTATCCTCCAAAAAAAGGAAGTCAATCTGGTGGTCTTCTGCCATAAACAAACTCTACAACAGAAGAAAGAAACTGTTGCAAAAAAGAGTAAAATCCCAGTATTGGAGGAACTCCCGGGTCGGCCTCAGTAAGAAGCTGAGATCCCTCATAAAATCCTCCAAAGCTAGTTATGAAAACCAAAATTGCCACTGATTCTAAAGACAACCACAAAGCATTCTATAGCTATGTCAAGAATCTCAATGGCAATACTCAGATCTGGTCTGAGTTACAGCACAATGACACTAAATATACAGAATCAACTGATATTGCCAACATCCTGGCAGATAGGTTCAGTGTTAACTTTACCCCCCTCTCACCCCCTAAAGGGTCCATCTTTATACCGGAAGAATGCAAAGTTCCTGTAATCACGGCTGCACAGGTAAAAAACACACTCTCCAAAGCAAAGAACACATCATCCATGGGACTTGACAACATCCCGGGCTGCCTTCTATATGAACTACAGAATGAACTGGCACCCCACCTAAGTACCATGTTTAATCATAGCCTCACCTCAGGCTTTGTGCCCATTGAATGGTGCACTGTGACAGTTATCCCACTCCACAAAGGGGGGGGGCACAACAGACCCTGGGAACTACCGCCCCATTAGCTTGGCGAGCCTCGTCTGCAAGGCCATGGAACGTATCATCATGGAACTCCTAAAAAAAGACATTGGAGATGCAAGAAATCCCCAAAGCTTTTGGAGCCCTAACCACTAATTTTATTCAGTTCTTCAAGAGCCACAGTGGTTCAGATGTGTAGTGTGCCTTGAAGCTTTGAAAGCCGGCTGGTGAACATATCCAGCAGAGTATAACCCTTACTGCTTAGGTTACTGCAACGATGATCTATTGGAATGTGTATTTTTACAGTAAATTTACTTACACAACTGCATTTTCTTAAGAGAATATGAAAATGAAAAATTCTTTGTTAAATACAGCATTGTGCTGCATGAAGCACCACAACCCACTGTTAGAGTGAGGGGGAATGTTAAAGAACTAGTAAGAAAGCAGTAAGAATTCCAAGCAATCACCACCTCTCAGGACTCAAAACAAATTGTTTTTGTCACTGAATGACCTCTGTTGCTCTCAGCAAGTTTAAACTGTGACTAAAAAAGTAGATAAAATCATACTTTAATGTAAGATTAAAAGTGGAAGTGGGAAACAGTGGAAAGTCACA
>NC_056740.1:291674361-291709361 GCF_019279795.1 Protopterus annectens
TTCGGTTCTTTGCTCTTTGCATTTCTACTACATCCCCTACTATCTTTGCACTCATATGCCTCCCTTTCCCGTTATGCAGGAGTCTGCATGCAGAGTTATCAGCTGCCGGCGTTTGCCCTTCCTGCATTGATTGGTGTTAATTGCTCATTACGGATCCATTTACACTGCTTCCGCATTTCCTCGTATTCTCCGCATTACCTTCCTATATCCATGGTTGTTGCCGGTGAGGCCGTCACATGACTGGTTTAGGGAACGTAGTCATCCTCGTGCACATGCATTTGTACGCGCATTCTGTACTCTCAGCGCATCTATTTCCTAACACGCCAGTCCTGATGCTGTGATGTGCATTGTACAGCCCAGATTTGCTGACCTCCAATATCCTTCCTCCTACAGTGGCACACCCCTCTGTGGTTGACATGTATCTCGTGTAGGCCACTCCTCGGTGTAATACCGCTACGCCGTTTGCTCCATCCTTACGCCGCTTTTGCGATTCACTATTATCTGCCTCATTTGCATGGAATTGACTACTAATACCTGGTTACGGCGCCGGACACCGCCACCACTCCTTGACAACCATTGCGCTGGGGTTGCAGCTTTACATACATACTATGGTGTGTGGTGGCTGTGCAGCTGATTTGTGTTCTACTGCTCTTTAAGGTCATACTCATATTATTTCATTGTCTTACTACTTCTGTGCACATATCCCGGGTCTGCTGTTCTTTCTACATACGTGCCATTTATGTCATTTTTTACATTTTGTGCATATTTTCTTTGGACATTCTCGGTGCCTTTCCACATTGGCATATTGCACCTATATGATACCTGACTTTGACAGCCTTCTGTTACTCCTCCGGTATGTTTGGGTAAATGTAAACCGCTTTTTGGTTTACATTGCCGTCTCTTACGCTTACGCCAGCCACTCGTGGATCGCTATTTGCCCTCATTTGCATGGTGCAATACCGCACACAGTGTGTTTTGCATACCTACGCCGGGGGCGGGGACGGTCCGGCGCACGCCGGTAGTGCACGTGGAATTCATTCATAACTGAATCGCTAAGCAGCCATATTTGGCGTTATAACGCCGACGCTATGCTGGCGCCTGGCGCAAGGTTCATGAATCCCGGGGCCAGTTTGCGCAGTTCTTTTTCAATATAATCTAATTTGATTCCAGTATCTGGGGTTACCCAGATGTCACTAGGACAACGTATCACCCCTTTTGTGGAACCAAACTGTTTTGCATAAGATTTTGTAAATATAGTTATAATCTGTTGTGTCTGAGAATAATTTTAGAATCTGCACACAGTTTATCAAACTGTGTTTCTTTACTCCTTCCATCTTATGTATCTATAAAAAGGTTTCCTATTATGCTCAATATCTTTATATAGATTTTCTTCAAATTTTTCTTGATCTTGCCTCACACTATGCTTAATCTGTTTGTCCAGTTTGTTTATTTCAGTTTTTAAAGTTGTAGTTAGACCTTTCTTCCACTTCTCATATTTTTTTGTCTCTAACCTCAGTCAGATATCTTGTTCTTATGGAAATATATTTCCACGATGCTGCGTGCCTAGATTCTGATGTTAAATATTTTTTGGATTTTTTTTTGCACTCACTTTCTCTTTCAAAATGTTCCACATTCCATCTGCAGTTTTTCCACTGAACATCTCACTCCAGTTAGTTTTACATACTGACTATTTTGCTTCCATACAATCTGTAATTAACCTTCGGTGCATTGGCTTAGATTTCAGTTTGGCAGAATTATCTAGCAACAAATTAACCTTTATAACCCCATGATCACTGCACATCAATGGTGGTAAAACTTGACTTGAAGTTACAGTAATTTCTTTGGGAACACAAACAATGTCTAGTATGTTCCATCCCCTGGTAGTTTTTTTTACAATCTGAAGCAATTGTTGTTCCTGAATATATGCTGTGAATAATTTCCTTACTAACGCTGTTGAATCAATAGTATTCTAGTATGTTGATGGTAAATTTAAGTCCCCAGCTAATATTATTCTTCACTCCTGTGTTTCATGCAAGAAATGTATGAATTCCTCTAGATCATCTGCACTTGACTTTGGTGGTCTATACACACCAACAATTGTTATATGTTCCAGGGTTGTCTTTATTGTCACAGTTACACAGTGTATAGTATTGGTGTTATCACTGAACATGTAATAATCACAAGTCTCATAGCTATCTTTAATCCCTATCATAATACTTCCACCTGATTTTGTTGTTAGAATGTCTGTTACAGTAAAAACATTTATACCCTGACAGAACTGGTTTCCTTTCATTGTTTTTTAACCATGTTTCACAAAAAATAACATCAATCTTGTGGGAATGTAGCAAATTTTCCAATAAAAAAAACATTATTAATGCTCCTAGCATTAATAACCATTAGAGATGCATCAAATGTTGCTGTGAACTGTTAAATTTTCAACATGGCAAAAATTCTGCCTAGTGTTTGTCAAATATTGCAAAAAGGCTACTGGAAAAATTATCTTTCCTGATCTTGACAAATTCACACCATCCTGTATGAACACATGCCCAAAATTAGCCTTGGATACTCTACACATTTCCATTTTTTAAAACAGGACATTTTTTCCATGTAGGTATTTACCCAAAAATGTTTTCATTCACAGTGACCAGACTATCCTTTCTATAGGTGATTTATGAAAAATATGTGCTAGCACCAGTACAAGCTATACTATCTAAGAGGGCTGTCAGTCTCCTACTAACAGAGAATCCTTGCGAGTGATATCATTTCTACCAACATGAATAAAAACAGATCCATACTTCCTTACATTAAGGCATTCCAGGGCTTGTCTCACATCTTCTATTTTTGCTCCTGGCAAGCATAATACTATTTGATGTTCATTATCATCTCTGCAAATATAAATCAGTTCCTCTAATAACTGAATATTCAATTACAAGGATATCTTTGCTGGCCAGCTCTAAAGAATCTTCAGCATCTAATACAGTAATATCTGCTTTATCAATCATTATGAAGGACATATTTTCATCACTATTAGTCTTATTAATCCCACTGTTTTCATTGTGTACTAAATTCTCATCCATCTGGTATTGTAAATCCACAGCTTGAGCCATGTAGTCAATATCTGTCTTTCTCTGTTTTTTTCTTACAGTAATGTTCTTCAATCCTTCCACGTTCAGTTTTGATTTCTTCCTTTTCACCTGACCCTTGCCTCTTTTTATTACATTTTCCATTGGAAAGATGATGCCATTTTCTGTAGACTGAGGGTTTTCTGATAGACAGATATCTTCATTCCCTGTCACCAGTGTGTTACATAACAAAGCAGAATCCTTTTTACTACGTATTCTCTTTCCTTTACAGTCAGTCATTAGTCAATTTATTTTTCTTCCTCGTTATTTGCTGTGAAGTTCTTCCTTTCTTTCTTTTTTTGTTTCCTTCTAAACAAAGCGGATCCTCAGATTGCTGAATACTTGCATCCAGAATTCCAAAGTTGTCAGGGGCAATGCCTTGTTTCATAGGGGTTGAATGATCTTTGCAGAAAATAGTGCTTCATTTCCTAAATGTGTTCTATTTGTTCTCTGCCTAACATTACTTAGTTCATCAGTCCAGTCATTAATATATGAAACAACAGTTCTCTAAGCCATGCCAATTGAACAAGTGCAATCATCATCATTAAGCCTAGATTTACTGCTAACAATGCTAAGCAAATCATCCAACTTTTGACACGAGGAACACAGATCACCAGTGTTAACTATTACCTTTAAATATACATAGCATTTATTACACTGTGCAAGATATGTGTGCATTAGCAAATTGTTAACTCCATACTCATTTAAGAAATCCATATTCATCTTCAAATGAATACAATATTGCAAAAGAAAAAAATAATCAAAATACGGGTTGGAGACAGTGACATTGACAAAAAGGCAGGAGTTAGAGCTGGATGTGGCAGAGTTAAAGATGTTAGGATTTGCACTGGGTGTGACGAGGGTGAACAGGATTAGGAATAAGTATATTAGAGGGTCAGCCCAGGTTGGAAGGTTTGGAGACAAAGCCAGAGAGGCAAGATTACGTTGGTTTGGACATGTGCTGAGGAGGGATGCAGAGTATATTGGGAAAAAGATGCTAAGGATGAAGCTACCAGGTAACAGGAAAATTATAGATGTGGTGAGAGAGGAAATGCAGGTGGTTGGTGTGAATGAGCAAGATGCAGAAGACAGGAAGAAATGGAAACAGATGATCTGCTGTGGTGACCCCTAATGGGAACAGCCAAAAGAAGATGATGACGAGTATCCACAGAATTCAAAGAGAACTTACATCAACTTCTATGACAACAAAATCACTCCAACTATATACAACTAAACAATAAAGTAAGTACAGTAAAGTTATTCTGGCCATACAAGTTCTACAAGCCAGACAGAAGTTGTATTTCCTCACTATCGCTTGCAGTTGCACTTCTTTTTAGTAAAGATAAATAAATCATAAACCAAGATAGGATTGTTTAGATAAGCACATGCAAACATTATTCAGCTTATTTTTCTCAAGATACCAGCTCATCTGTCCACTATCTAAGGCTAAAAAATGGCATAATTGGGCCCTGAAAACATCCCAGGTTGCCTTTTCAATAAGTTAAAACCTGACTTAGCCAACACAGCTGGATCCCCACTTAACCACAGCCTCCAGATAGGCTATGTTCTGGCAGACAGGTGTACAGCAACAGTCATCCATCTGAACAAAGGGGACCATCACCTGACCCAGGGAATTATAGACCCATAAGCCTGACTGGCCTCATCTGTAAGGCAATTAAAAGAATCATCATGGACCTTATCAAAAAAAGACTTGGGTTATCTCCTGTGTAACCATCTCATTTTTGATTTGTTAAGGATACATCCTGTCTGTTAAATCTGTCTGACTTCTTCAACAAGGTCACCAAGGGTATGGATGAAATAAAGATTGTGCATCCGTACATGCATGATGAATGTATCATCATGGAACTCATAAACAAAAACATTGGTAACCTCCAAACTCTGGATCCCACCCAGTTCGGGTTTGTGAAAGGCAGATCATGCCTCCTGAACCTGATCGACTTATTTGAGGCAGTCACCAAAGCCGTAGATGAGAGTAAGGTGGTTCACACAGCCTATCTTGACCTCGCCAAGGCTTTCAACACCATCCCCCATTCTGGAATTATAGCTAAACTCACTAAACTAGGTATAAATCCGTACGTCACAAGATGGGTTGCCAACTGGCTCACTGACAGAACCCACACTGTAAAAGTTGCAGACTCCAAATCTGACCTCAAAGCAGTGACAAGTGAAGTACCACAGGGTTCCATCCTAGGACCTCTACTGTTTGGTATCTACGTCTCTGAAGTACAGGCTAACACAGAAGGCCTCCGGCTAACAAAGTTCGCAGATGACTGCAAACTAGGAGCCATAGTCAAGTCCCCAAATGATGTGGACATCCTACAGAAGGGCTTCGCTGAGAAAGATGCCTGGTGTCAGAGCCATGGCCTCAAGCTCAATGCCAAAAAGTGCAGTGTCATCCCCTTTGGTAAAAACTCTGTACCCATGAACTACCACATAGGCAGCAATCTACTTAACACCAAATGTGTGATAAGAGACCTTGGGACCCAGGTGGACAGTAGTCGCTCCTTTGATAGTCACATTGCCACAGTAGTCAGGAAGTACTTCTACATGGCACACCTCATCATAAAAGGGTTCTCATCCAGGAAAAAAGAGGTCATTGTTCCCCTCTACTTGACACTCATTAGACCCATTATAGAGTACAATGCCCTTTTGGAATGTACCTCACAAGACATCTGCAGCAGCTGGAAAGGCCACAGAAGTACCTCACAAAGAGGATTACTGGCCTCAAACAAATGCCCTACACTGACCTCCTCAAAAAACTCCAGCTTAACTCCGTATATCGCCTACTCTAAGGTGATCTCTGCCTGACATATAAAGCTATGTCAAACCCAGAGCTGTTGGACATGCTACACCTAAAGAAATCCCAATCCCTCCGAGCTATACGCTCTAGGGACCTAAACCTAGTCACCACAATAAACAGGACATGCTGGAGGGATAGATACCTGTCCCAGAGATTTCCCATACTCTGGAACAGGCTACCCTTCTATGTCAAGCAAAGTTCTTCATTAGCACTCTTCAAGAAAAATCTTGATGAGTGGATGGGAAATAGGAAATACACCACGGGGATCACTTCTGTGTCTCTGCTCGACAGTGGCACAGGAAAATAACTTTCTTGGGTGGCGTAAGCCAGGGAACCTTGTTGGCTAGGCTTACATAGACCCTTGGGCCAATAGCCTAGTACCTACCTATGAACCTATGAACCTATCGCACCTAACTAGACCTGGCCAAGTCATTTGACACAAATCTACACTTAGGTATTACACAGAAAATATCTCAAATGAGCATAAATACATACATCACCAGGTGGGTAGCCAAATGGATAACTGACAGGACATGTACTATTTAAGTGTGTGACTTCACCTCTAGCAAAAGACAATGACCAGGGCCATACCACAGGGTGCTGTACTAGCCCCTTGCCTGTTTGGTATTTACTGTCTTTGTCTTACCAATTTTGTGGATGACTGCAAAATATGGACTGTCATTGAATCCTCGAGCACTATTGATATACTGCAGAAAGTATTAATGCACAAAAATGATTGGTGGAAGTGCCATGGAAACATACTAAAATAAAAGCATAATTATTTAATTTTGAAATGCAAATATCCATGCTAATTGCAGTACAGAACGTACAACCCTATGAGTAAATCCAGCAGTACATGATCTGAGTACTCAGTTAGGTAGCAATCAAAACTTCAACCACCATGTGTCCACAGTGGTGAAAAATCCCTTGTATGTGGCACATCTCATAAGTATGGGCAGGCCATCCACAGGAAAGGACATCATAATGCCACTATACTCAGTTGTCATAACACCAGTAATTGAGTACAATGCACCCTTTTCCATGTACCTCACCATGTAGCTGCAAAAACTGGAGTAACCTCAGAGTTTTTGCACAACAAAGATACATGGTGTAATATGGAAGCTTTTATGTATGATTCTAGATCCGGAAGTTTAATTGAATAGATCTTAATTATTCTTCAACATAGAAAACATTGCACGTTATTATTTTTCTAAATGAAAATAAAATAATTAAAAATTGTATATTAAGTGAACAAAATAATAGGATGTGGCACATATTGACTGTTAATATTCAATATAACAAACCCAACTAACTTAAACTATATAAATAATATTTACAATTTATTCAGAAGATTTATATATACTAACACGGATATTACGATTTGGCTGGACTTGTTAATACCCTTTAGCTCTACAAAGAATTTCTTCAATAAAATTCATAATGTTATTTTAACTAGATGGGAGGGGGAAAACTTCACTTGTTGGCAACATTGTATAGAGAATCAAGTAGCATTAGACATTCAACAAATTCAGAATAAATAAGACATTCCATCAGCAGATTGGATGATACTACAAAGCATATTATCATATGTTAAGGATCCTAATAGTAAAATTATTAATTCTCCTTATAAAACTAGTCCAAATTTGATAAATCTAATATCTGAAGTTATTTATGACAATTATAATTGGACAAATCTAATTTCAAAATTATACAAAATATTGATAACATATAAAACTAACCCTAATGCAAGATATTGGAATTTCATAGCAAAAGGATGTCACACTAATCTATCAATTGAAAGTAAAACAAATCTTTTATGTTCTGTTAACTTAACATTTAATTTACAAGTATGTAAAATATTTACATGGAAATATGTTCACAGGGCATTTATTACACCTGATAAACAAGCCAAATTCAATTCACTTGATAAATCCATTTGTTGGAGATGTTCTTTAAACTGTAAAGCTGATTGGTCTCATATATTTTTTGATTGTATTAATATAAAACAATTCTGCGAAGAAATTACTATTTTTCTCCAAGCTATATTCACAGATACCTTTATTTTAACCAAATCTTTAGTCCTCTTAAATGTTAATGATACTATTGGAATGAATAAAAAAGATCTATACCTACTTTGGTCCATATGGCAAGGAAATGTATAACTATAAAGTGGAAATCTTCACAAGAATCTACTCTGGAAGAATTCTTGAGACTGATGGAAGAAACAGCGACATTAGAAATCAAGGTGAAGGAATCGAGAATTTCACCTAAAACATGGACAAACAATCCTTGGGAAAAAAATGTAACTCTTACTGAGAGATTAAAAATGAACCCAAAATAATTAATGTGTAACTTTATAATTTATTAATTGAATATTATACATTTTTGTTACTAATTTCATACATTTTATTATTTTTTTCACCTCCTTTGTTCAAGTCAATTGTACATAGTGTATATGAAGGTTTATAATACTTGTTTATTGATGATTGTATTGTTAAACATTATATTATTTGAAAAGATATGTGGTGTAAACAAGTCATATGCAGAAAGATTAAAAGCCCTATCAGTGTATTATATCTCCAACAGACTACTAAGGGTAAATCTTTGTCTGGTCTACACAGCAAATTCCAATCTGGTCCTGATAGAAATGTTATATATTGTTAACACAAATTGCACAAGTGTCGCTCAGTCCAAGGATGTTAACCTAGCCTCTGACATAATACATCATGTTGGAGAGATAGATACATCTCTCAGACACTACCTCCTTATCTGGAACATGTTTGCCAGTCACATAAAGCAAAGGCCTTCCATGACCCTCTTCAAGTGCAACCTAGATGAGTAGATGGTCAGTCATGATTGTACTCCTGTTGTTGCACCCATGTCCAACATGGATAGAGGCAACTGGTGTTAGACAGCATAGCACAGGCACATACATGTGTGAACATTGTTCATATAGCTATTGAAAATTGTGTAGTCATGTTAAATATGGCTAGGCTTTAGTGGTATCTTGGGACTTTAGCCTAGTACTCTCCTATGCACCTATAAACCAGTGAAGTTCAACTGTATCCTAGGTACATCCATAGTGTGACTGTACAGCATCAGTGACATACCAATGCATTACATCAGTATTATCATTTGATAGTTTGCATGAACACATATGCATGTCAGGACTTCATAGTAGTATAAACGTTTCCATGACAATGTCAGGGTGACAGTGATTGTGTGGCACATGTTTTGCCTTTGACATGTGTTGATTGAAAATGTGCTCCATGAATTGATTGGTGTAGGGTCAATAATGCAGTGACAGCTTCCTCACTCATTGACACTATACTTTGCAGTGCTGTAGTTTATTTGTGCCTAGGCATAACTGATGCATTGCCAACAGTCTCACATAGTGTTACACCCTTCATTATAACAGATTACTTCTTAATCCACACATCAATTACAGATGCTGCAGACAATATATATTGTTATTACATGTGGCAGATACATGCAATACACAGCTGTGTGTAGGGAATTTACTGATAATAGTGTGTTGTTTTTAAGTGTTGCTATCCAGATGGTCAGTACCTATGTCATCCAGGGATGCTTTACTCAAGTGTATCACTTTTGGCACAGTGAGCTCCCACACATCTTGTCAGCCATACATAAGTATTCCTTGTGATGGATAACCATTAGGGGTTGACAGTGCAGACTTCCTTTCAAGGTTTTCTACAAGATACACATACATGTGATATGTCTTTCTGTGAAACACCCAGTAAATATGCAGCTTATTGACAACATTGATGGTATGCATACCTCTCAACCATCCAGATTTTCGCAGAATGTCCAGATTTTTGTCTAATATCTGTTCCTCATAAAATTTTGGTTTTCTGGAAAATCACTGGCAAATCTTTGAGAGTGGAACTCACAAAATAATGACAGCCATTTGAGTTTCAGACTTTATACCATTCAGAAAATTTATGCCGATGGAAAACCTGTTATTCTATCAACTTTTTACATGTGTAAGAGGAATATTTTAAAATTGTCCGTATTTTGGGGCCTTTGTCCCCCCATTTTTATGCCTTTGTCCAGATTTCTTGCTCTAAGAGATTGACAGGTATGATGGCATGGGTTACATTCTTGAATGTGTGGATTGTGGCTTATGTGTCATGCAAATTCAACTGGCCAGTACGGCCTTTAATTTAAACTACAGGTTTAACACTGTCCTGCTTAACACCTCCAAAAAGTGGTAATTTTGAGGAAGTTGTGTTGAATTCCTTTTATAGATTACTGACAACTCATTACAGTTGTACAAGTTTATTCCTGTAGAACATGTATAATAACTTACAATCAAATATTTCATGTCAGTGTCACAGATAAATGGTGGTATTATTTTAAAATTGTCCATGATTGTGCCTGCTTCTGTCTAATGCAATCCATTATCCGATTGCTATGTGCCCCTGATAGGTTGAGAGCTATTCTAACATTCCAGTCACATTCAAACAACTTATTTTGCACACCTTCACAATATGCACATAATCCTATTGTATATATCATATTTGCTAAATGTCCACTCCAGTGGTCATGTTAGGATGCTTTAAATCACAACCAATCATCTCCATTAATATGTAACCTTGTGTGACAGTCACATTGTATACTATAATGTGTGATGGGTTTATATTATAACATTGAAGTAGTAAAACGTCGAATGTTATAATATCAAACCCAAAACAGCAAACACTGAAAATACCGAGGCTGCAGAACATCAAATTCTTTCCTAGGGAAAGAATTCAGTGGGCTGTTTCTGCCGCTTCACTATTTTCTCCACTGTGGTGCAAAGTTTACAGACCAGATTAAGGTAAGTGTGCGAATGGACTGGGTTAAGGTGAGTGTGGGAATGAGATAGTTAGGGATCTTAGGGTTAGGGAGTGGGTAAGGTGAGTGTGCGATAGTTAGGGACCTTATGGTTAGGGAGCGGGTAAGGTGAGTGTGCGATAGTTAGGGACCTTAGGGTTAGGGAGCGGGTAAGGTGAGTGTGCGATAGTTAGGGACCTTAGGGTTAGGGAGTGGGTAAGGTGAGTGTGTGATAGTTAGGGACCTTAGGGTTAGGGAGCGGGTAAGGTGAGTATGCGATAGTTAGGGACCTTAGGGTTAGGGTGCAGGTAAGGTGAGTGTGCGATAGTTACGGACATTAGGGTTAGGGAGCGGATAAGGTGAGTGTGCGATAGTTACGGACCTTAGGGTTAGGGAGTGGATAAGGTGAGTGTGCGATAGTTATGGACCTTAGGTTTAGGGTTTTGGTTAAGGTAAGTGGATAGATAGTAGTGTATGTATGGTTTAGTGTAGGGTTAAAAGTAGGATTTTAAGTGAATATGTGTGGATTACTTTTTTTGGTGTGCTTGTGTTGTGTGTGTGTTTCTCGGAACAGTGAATTTTTTCCCTGGGAAAAAATTTGCTGTTCTGAGCTTTCGATTATATCACATTTTGACATTGCAAGTTCGAGCTTATGGTGTTCGATATTTTGGGATTTTGATTATGTGATATACACCCTGTGTGATGATATAAATATACTCTCACAGGAGGTGTAAACAGCATTATGTACTGTGTTATGTACATATGTGATTAATTTTATGCTACTGACTTGTGTTTGGAGTATATATACATTGACATGTCCTCATCTGGTGTGCATTGCCATGTATCACATGTCCTCTTCCTTTTTCTTCATTCCTACCATTCACGTCTGTGGCCCTTTTCAATATGCACACTTCTCCAGTCTAGTGTATATATACTACATTTTATGTACCCTTGAGGATCACCACAAATCCTTAATTTCAGAATGCCAAAAACATGTTAAAGTGTACATTGTACTGAGTACACTTTTCTATAATTTTTATTGCTGCATTCATTGCACTCATTTTAGCCCTAGTGATCATTGTGGCTGTCTGCTCAATTCTGCAGAGCAAGTCTGCCCATAGGTAAACGTGTCTGCATGTTCTATATGCCTTTGTGCTGCTGTACATGCTTTTCTGGATGGCAACACTGTTGCTGGCCACAAAACCTCATTTGTATTCATGTAAGCATGATGCACAGCATGCATATGTGATTAGCCCTACTGCTCATCGCACAAAAATGTAAACTCCATGTAGGCTTTGTGATAAACCTACACAGAGTTTACTGAATCCCTGGGAGTATCTATACAGTGTTTATATTGGAGTAGGCAGAACAGTCATTGGTGAAACCAAAAAAGTTTAGCAAGACTTTATAAGATGATATGATCAAACAGCTATATAATTGGGATTTTTTACCATATAAATAGTCTAAACTGTAAATTTAGATCATAAAATGTAAGTGCATATTCTTGGCATTTCAATAGCTCTAAGTCATATAATTCCGAACTTAACTTTATGACCCTTCTTCATGAAGTAATATTAGCAAGGTTATGTAGATGGGCCTTGGAAAGTGATTTTGAGGTGAACTGAAGGTTACTAATGCAATATTTAAAACTGTCACTTCCTTTGACTTCCTGCATTTATAATGATATACAAACACTCCTCAGAATGATACATGATCATATGAAATAAGGGGAAATGTCATGCTGTTTATATATAATAGCTACATGTTAATTTGCACTGGTTTATTTTTCTTCATATATATAATTAATTTGTTCATCTCAAAGTTAGTGTGCACTTAGCAGATACTTATTATATAAGAAAATGTTTTATTTCACATAAAATGGCACACCCACTCAAAGGTAGTCTGTTATTGTATGAACAGTATAATAGTCTCTCTACATGTCAGGTCAGAGTACATCTAGGAAAGAAAACTACAACTGCAAAGCACTGTTTCCAGAGCACAACAGCTGAACAGAAAGACAACAATGTTTCAATTCTTGTAAACTTAGAAACTTATTTTAGTCATTGTATATTTATAAACTGTGAGAACAGTGTAGGTCTAGGACCTTCCATTTATAGCAATGCCATGTTAGTGGAGTAGGAGCAACGTTTCAGTGCCTAGAGTTACTAAGCCGTACATTAAATATTAGTCTAAAAATGAAATAAGTAAGACCTAGTAGGTAGAAACTTCAAAGTTGCAAGGAACCACAGCGATGTATTAAAAAAAGTGGCGTGGACAATATCATAGAAATGCCTAGCAACGATTTGGAAACAATCGAGAGAAAAAGGGTAGGAGTAGAAGGAAAATAATGGCGCAACTCCTAAACTCCGTGGTCAGCTAGAGGAAGTCCACTGGAAGAAGCAGTGAAAGTGATGTTATTGATAGTACTGTGGTGGAACTGAGTATGCAAGGGCTTGAGATATGATTTAAGGCAAGCGGTGGGTGTTAGAAGTGTTGTAATACAGAAGTCAACCACCAAGGTGTCTGCATTGCTTTCAGTAATGGAGAAAGAACAGCTATTAAGCATGGGAGCTGTGATGCTATCAACAGCAACTCTGTACAGTAGAAATGACAACCATTCTGGTCTCCAACATCTTAAGGGAAACTACCAAATTAAAAAGACAAGGCTAAAAATGAAAAGTGGGCTGTAAAGATTACATTTCTTGAATCAACTATTTCAATTCAGGAAGTTCATATTAAAAAAAAATAGTCAATGACTAAAGTGCTACAATAGCAAATTAAGTGACTTAAAAGTAAAAAGATGGTTAAAAACAGGGATGGATTCACTTGCATTTTGTGGGCCTCAGAAAAACTCTGGAGTGGTAAAATACAAAAATGTTTTTGGATGAGTGTCCCACAATGGCCTTGTACTCAGCTATTGATCATCTAGTGTACACGAAGAGAGCACAGTCACCATTAATATCCTCTCCAAATACTGAAGAGAACCTCAAACAAAGAGGACTATGTTGGGAAAGTGAATGAGATGCTAACTGATGGCACCACTTATAAAAAGATTGCGTGTTTTAGGGAAAAATATTTTGAAAGTTAACATGATAATATATGATCTACATGAGTGGTTCATTTTCCAGGGATAATTTTGATTTCTTTGATGTTTCTAAACCAATTCTTCCTACTATATATGAGTTGCCAAAGATACATAAAGAAACTGTGAACCCATTTATATGTCCTATAGTTCCTGGGAGAGGTTGTTTTACTGAATCTTTGTTGATTTTCATAGAGAAATTTTTACATCCATTATCGAAAGACTTTTCAGGTATTTTAAGTGACACTGGACATTTCTAGGGAAGCTGCATGGATAGTATGTATCAGATGCCTATAAAGATGAAATTCTTTAGTTGAGCTTGGATGTAAATTCACTTTTTATGGTTATACTGAATGGTTATGGTTCTGCCAATAGTTATGCAAATTTAGTAATGGCTATTTGGAAAAGAGAAGCTAATTTGGGTGAACATGCATATGCTATATAAATTCAATTTTATGCACACTTTGTTGATGACCTGTTTACTCGTATGGGGGACTGTGAACAACAGTTATTGCTTTTTTTTTTTTACTATTTACATAGAACAACTGACTTTCTGCATTTCTCTGTAGTACATTCTAGAACTAGTATAAATTTCTTGGATGTTTTAGTATCCATTGATCAAGATATTGGTCTAAGTACTAAACTTCACAAACAGGAATGAAAAATACCTTTTTATGTATGGATAATATGCACTCCAAATTTGTTTATAAAACCATAATGAAGGACCAGTAAATGTGTGCATCATGTTTTACCAACACTGATCATGATTTTTCTGATATTGCTTTAGAGATGAAGGCTGATTTTATAAATGGAGGATATGCTGAACAGGATAGTGATATCTGTCTTGCTGATGCCAATTTATGTACATCAGAAGTACCCCCATATTTGATTGGTGGGCAACAGAGTAATAGTTTAAAGAAAGATTCCATTCCCAAAATATGCTTTCCTAAAAATATACAAGGGATGCTGCCAACATTTGCAGTATAATTAAAAAGAGCTGTCATATTTTGAAGGCAGGTGACATATTTAAAGGTTTGCTAGAGCATGAATTATCTTTTATGTTTAAGATTAGTAACACTTTGAAGCAGAGGTTATGTTGTAAATCTTTGAATGTAGGTAGACCTTTGAATATTATGATAAAGGAACAAATCCATGCTTTCACTGCAATTATTGCATGTTCATTTTGAAAACTGATGTGTGTCAGCACCCATTGAATAAATGTTTTTTATAAATGCAAATTTTATGATACCTGTTACAGTACTGATTTGATGTATATACCTTTATGCCAAAAAATGCAACTGTTTATATGTGTAAGACCAAGAAACAGTTTAAAGAAATAACATTTATCATCATGTTAATATTAGAAATAGTAATTTGCATATTGTTTTGGCTAAACATGTCAGTATTCATAAAGAATATAGTTTAAAGTTTATGGGCAATAGACAAGATTTTTAGCAATGTCAGGGGAGGTCATAATAAAAATAGAACTGAATGTGCTGAATTAAAATGGATTGTGAAATTGAATGCCACTGAACATCTAATGGTACTTTAAGTATTTCACCTTTACTTAAAGCGAGGCACTGTAGGATTCGATTGGCTTGTTAAATCATATGAATTCTTAGGATTCAATATTTAAATGGATGTTATTCAATAGTGATTACACACTTGATGAACTGCATTCGTAGCGTCAAAGTGTCAGGGTAATTCTTTTTATATTTTATGACTCTAATACACTTTAAGTATTTCTCTGTGGTCCATCTCAAGGAGCTGTTGTTTGACTGCTTTTCTTTTTTCTTTGAGTAGTTTGCTCTGTGAGCATCGTTGTTTTTGGATTTGAACCTCAAACAAGGATATTTAACGTCTTAAAATATATAAATGGAGAATGCTTGCTGTCTAAAGCCAAACAAGCAAATACTTTGAACTTTGTGCATGTACCATGTTTCTTTATCTAGGTTACCCTACAGAAAATGTTATGTGCACATATCAGACAGATATATGCTCAGTTAAGATATTTAGCTATTTTAATGAAGTCTGTTCATCTCACTAAAAAAACTGTTAGCCAGGTGCTAGGGATATGATAGGTATGCATAACATACAGTGTTTTCAAAAAATGCAGAAACAGAAGTAGAAAGATCTATGTGAATCAGAGGTCCTGTTAAGTTTGCAGTAACCCCTTGTCTGCCAAGGGAAAGTCATCTCAAGAGACATCATAATATAGACATTCCCCAAGTGAAGGCTAAAAGTCCTATCATACATCCTGCTATGTAGTTTTATAGTTATTCATGCACTTGGTCAGGTACAAGTTGGATGTCTTTACACTAGTTAGTTTCTATTCCCAGCATTTGGACTACCCCATCACTCTTCTCTTAGGAAATCACTGACAGCTTATTTTTTATTGGTGCACCAATTGTGATTCAAGCTGTTCTGGATTCTTCTTTTATCTGAAGTATTGCAACTATAATGGTAATATGTGTAAGATAGGGAAGTTCACTCTTCCATATGGAGCTTCAGTGGGTTTACTTCTTTTGTGAAAAAAAAGATTTTTATTATTTGTTTCACTATGATGAAGATTCATCTGATTGTCTACCACATGATGCAACATTATGCCAGTAATTCTTTATCTACTGAGAGCTTCTTGGCAGTCCTGACTAAGATAAAGGAGTGGCATAACACAGAAGTGCTAGGTGACACAGAAGTAAAGACAAGCCTGTGTTCATGTACAGTCAGATGGGGAACATTTCTACAAGAGGTAATGCAAACAAGGGGAATGGCAAGGCAGCAACAATGGCAGAAGAAGCTATTGATTTCAAAAGTAGACAAAAACATAAAGCGCACACTTTTAAGAATTAAGTCTGTTTTGCCATCCCTTTAAGTTTGGGCTACATGTTACTCAGCTGTCAAAAATTATGAGGTATGTCACTCTTTATTTTCTCTAGCAAAATTCTTCTGTATTACAAGGGATATGGCAATTTCAACATTGCCCAATAACATTTAGAATCCTTAGTTTGTAATAATTTAATATGCTGTATAATCTGCATTTATTGTAAGGATTATTATAATTGATTACACTGATGTATACTTCCAGTCTTAAGTTTGACCATGTGACACACATGCTCTGACCTTTTACACATTTTATTAGAGATTTTGCTAAACAAAGGTTTAAAAGTATGTTGGGTTATTGCTCCAGCAGTGACTGTACTTGAGAAAGAATATACTACTAGTAAAATATATGTGATTACATATTATTTTACTGTGTGATTTAATTAACATACTGGAAGAAATCAAATTATAGTATGTATGTATGTATATATAGACTCAAAAACCTCCAACTATTCTCTGTCGCATATCGCCTACTTAGAGGCGATCTCTGCTTGACTTACAAAGCCATGTCTGACCCAGCTCTGTTAGAAATACTAGATCTAAAGAAATCCCAATCCCTCTGCACCACACGCTCCAGAGACCTCAACCTCATTACCACAATCAATAGAACATGCTGGAGGGACAGGTTCATAACCCAGAGACTGCTCATGCTATGGAATAGACTTCCCATACATGTCAAGCAGAGCACTTCACTGGACCTCTTCATGAGGAATCTTGATGGGTGGATGGGAATTACAAAATTCACCCCAGGGATCACTCCAGTGCCTCTACACGACAGAGGCACTAGGAACTAAGGTCAGGTGGCACGATGCCAGGGTAATCCTATGGGCTAAGCTTGTAAAGGCTCCAGGGCCATTAGCCTAGTACACACCTATGAACCTATGTGCTCTTGTTTTATTGCCCTACTACAGCACTGTATTGCATCCAGTTGTTAAGCATAATATGAATACTACATGCATAGAACTGTGACAGTTGTTATGTAGTGTGTAATAATTAGTATTCTTTAATCACTGTTAACATCATATTATGCAAAGTGTGTTCTTTTTTCTTTAACCTAAAGGTCACTAGCTTAGAGACAATGTGCTTGCCAATGTGTGTTTTGTTAATTTAACTCCAGTACAACAGTTGAGCATTATGACAGAGTGATAACCAAGTGACTGGACTAACTGAAATTGAAGTATAATTCAGTTAGCAAGCAAAGCCGGACCAACACCGTCCCACCCTCATCCATACTACCCCCCCAAAAAAAAACAAATAATAAAACATGAGGCATGCTGATTTCTTCAGCTGCAAAAAGCAGATGTTATCTTTATGCAAGAGGTGAAGATTGCTGGCAGCCATACTACATGTCTTTTTATCTCATGGAGAGCAGCAGTATTAGAAAGTTTAACATGCTCTTTAAAATGAAGTATAGTAGTGTAAGTGCAAAACAGGCCTGGATGAGCTTTGCAGGGCCAGAAAGAAGATCACGATAAAAGAAGGATAACAAGATGGTCTACATCCCCTGTGTCTCTGATAATTTGGGATTATCTTCTTAGTCTGGTGTAGTCAGTGTTATTGTATCCTTCTTCTGTTATTAATAGATGGAGACCTTACATGGTTACTAGCTGGAGACCTTACAGACTCACTAGTAGATATGTCAAATCTTAAGTTGAAAAGAAACTGGCAAGCTCAAAAGCTGTTTTATAGTTTGACTAAAAGGCATGGCCAATTGGATTTGTGAAGAACCCTATATCCAAGTTGATTGAGTTTGCAGTTTTTCTACATCACCTTTGTTTTGGCAAAGGAAAGGCTCCTTTGGGTTGAGTTCTACATTTATAGGACAGGAAGCAGAAAAGGTAGAAGTAGAGCCCTGGGCATTTTCAGATCATGATGAAGTGATGTTGGGGTTCGTACCTTTACCAGAAAAGCAACAAGTCTGAAACTCAAGAGATGATTGCCTTACTTGTAGAAATGGCAAGTCAAAGAATATCTAAGAAACACAGCGAAAATATATCTATTGTTACATCTTTTTGGATCAGGGCCGTGCTATGTTGTGGGGTAGATTCATACCTCAGTGGAAGAAATGCACTGTAGCAGTGAAAAGGTTTCCTAATTAAAATCCAGTGGTTTTGTCATTACCTCATAAAAGAGTAAGCACACAACCTCGGAAACACTCAAACTGGAATCATGATTAAAAGTAACAGGTTACACACAAAAGTTTTTCTTGCAAGGAGGCAAGCCCCTACATCCCTATGTGGGGGCAGCACCATCATACACACCCTGCTGCCTATATATATATACAGACCCCAACTCTGAGATTGCACCATCTCAGGGAAAAGGTAAATTTCCAAGAGAGTGCAATCTCAGTCATTAGTACAACAGCTCAGAATCACACACCAGTAATTGACAAGAGAATCAATCACAAATACCATGATATTAAGCCTGGCATAACAGTAAAAGCTATGCTGAAAAGGAAAGATGATCAAAGGAAATGTAAAATTGAAAAAAAAAAAAAAAACATTTTTTAAGACTCTTAGCTACTGTGTTAAAACAAGTTATAGGAAAACAAGACTTCCAGGAGTATAAAACCACATGGTATAAGTTAAATGCTTGCTGAAAGGCAGTATCGCAAGTGTATTCATAGAGGTTATGTACACAAGCTTGAGTGTTGAATAAGAAACCAAGTACATTTTTAGCATTTTGGCAGAAAACACATGTTGGAGAAACACACTTTCCCACTGAACAGTGTCCCAGAGTGCTGAAAAAAAAAACAACTAAACTTCAGACAGCACAGCAATTAAACAATACTTTTGCGGAGGTGCTTGCTCATTTAGGTTAGATCATTTTCAGGGATCAGGACCAGCATTGGTTGAAATAGAGTCCTAGAAAAAGGGTTCCATGATGCCCTCCACTATCGACCATCATCTTGGTTCCCCCACTCGTGACTATCCAGACACCATGTGGTTTTAGATCCTCTGAGGTGCATTTTAGAGCTTTTTTCCTCAACCTATTGCTCTAAAGGTTGACTGATCAAAAATCATGACAAAGGAAAGGCGTTCATTATATTCATTTATATTTACTTGTTTATTTTCTTTAAAGGAAAGTTGTATCCAAGGCTTTGTCTTCAAAGCTGACAGATAAGTAGTTCCCAATAAGCTGAGAAAACAAATTCTTAAGGGGATATATAAATCACATTTGTAAACAATGTCGGCCTCCCTACCTCACAAAAAATAAACACCTTCTGTGTATTTATCTGGTGTTAGATAATACAACTCAATGTTTAATTATGAGGGAAGTAAGACAAAAAAATGATCACAGTAATGTATTCCAACATTTACTCCTAGACAGTACACTAGCTATAGTAACCTCTGTGCACACATCTGAGGTTGAATCATGAGAAAAAAATAAAGAAATAATGGCAATACCATTGCCATTTGCCACACATACTCTACAAATTTGTGTGTACACCTCTGAGATTTGATTGTAAAACAAATTAAAATAGCAACGTGTCCCCCTGCCACTTACCACCACACAAAAGAAAGCAATCTTTTTGTGCATACCTCTCTCATCTGATTTTGAGGAAGCTTAAATAAATAATAAACACACACCCAACACAAGTTATAGATGCTTTCTATGCCCATTTTTGAGGTTTGACTGTGAGGAAAATTAAAGAAATAATGACTATACCCCCCAGCACACACACACACACACACACACACACACACAATCTAGTGTGACCTGCTGTGTACACATCTGAGCAGGGACAGTTATATATTAGGATTTTGACATGGTAAGGGTCCAGAACAGATCCATTTGCACAGCATGAGGTAAGGGGGACACTATGCCCCCGGAAGTTTTGAGGATTTACATGTTCTGTGATGCAATATATGTGTTATTTTTGAAATATTATAACTTAACTGTTACTTTTTTAATGTTACCTAGAAGAATAATGTATGTGTCCTCCAATATAGTGCTCACAGATGATATTTTTCTATGGACACATGAACATATGCTGAAACTGCCCCTGACAGTCCCGGTCTATCACAAGATGCACTGATTTTTTTTTCACATATCTACACATGTACAGAGACTGACCATGACAACAAGCCAGATCTATCACAAGATATGCACATGCATGTGTGCACATGTACACATACACACACTGCACAGTTAACTAAACATTAACTGGAGGAACACCAGTTCAGCTATGGCATATCATAAAATATTGGAAGAAACTAGAGCACATGAATAAAACCTACACAGAAACAGAGAGGCTATCGAAACCCCATACAGAAGGCATCATATCCGAGAATGCAAACAGAGAACCAAGAGCAGTGAGATGGTATATGATTCACTTTATTACTGTGCCAGTGATAATTTACTTTTTGAAATATCTTGCCCAAACTGCCAGAGATAACTACTTATTATACACCACATGGATGGCTGACTGTAATGGAAAGTGAAACAAATTGTGGCCATTTTTGTTTTATTCTGAAAAATACTACACCTCCCCCCACAAAGATCTATATATATGCACTCACATGCAAGCATATGCCATAACTATGATTGTTTTACACTGATTTTAGCAAACAGTACATCATCTGACAGTGATGCTGCTGCACCAGATCACTGACTGTTTAATAGTGATAAAACAATAGTAGTGAAAGTTACTTTTATCAACAGACAGCCTTTGTACCCATTAGTTGCAGGTACTTTATTGGCAGCATACACCACAGATGTCTGATTCGATTTAAAAAAAATAGCCATAATAAAGTATTCCAACTTGATTTATAAAAATACACTCTAGTCTGACAAAGTTAGATTAATTGCTTAATTTTATCACAACAGCAGGGTGAGTCATTTTTCTGAGCACACACAGCTCCTCTATCCATCAACTACAGTCACATTGTTGACTTTGTAAACTCACATGGCTGCTTTTGGTAAAATAATTATTATAATAATAATAATAACAATGGCTACAGTAACATATTTCATTTTTCACTCAAATGCATAGTGGCCACGGTAAAGTATTCCAGCACAAAGGCACACTACTCCTGCTAAGTCAAATTAATGAATGTTTAAAATGAGAAAACAACAGAGTAAGTTACATTCATCCACAGACAGCCCCCCAGCTAGAGGTTATAGCCACTTTGTTGACTGTATACACCTCAAAAGTCTAATTGTAATTAAACTGTGTTTAGGTATGGCAACATTTAATGAAAAAGACTTAAATTATAAGACTGTAGGTACAACATAACTTCAATTAAATGACAGCAAGTAGGCTAAAGAAAAAAATCTAAATCAGGTGTAGGCGGGCATGACAGTATCAATATTTCTGTAAGACATTTCCTGCTGAACATCTGTTACAGTAAGGACCTCGCAAAGTACATTATTTTTCTTCAGGAAGGATTTCTGTAGCAATTTTACAACAAACTGGAAGAATGCCAAGCAGTCTCACTATAAGACTAATCTAAAGTAAGGGCCAGCTAGACACAATGTTCTGCATCATACTGTCTTGACAAGGCCTTTCTGGCTTCTAGGTTAGGCATGCAGTTTACAGTGTAATCTGTGAAAAAAATAACAAATCTGCATCTTCCTGTGTCCCTAACATGGGTTGCAACTTATGAACAATGTGACCAGATGGTATCAATTAGTGTTTTGCTATATTTTAACACAATTAGCAAACTATTTTGACAAATTCAACTTGGTCACAAGTAGGCCACACTTGTCAGCTGGTAAGATTTTCTAATGTCTCAGATAACTAGCAAAAAACAATACATGTTCAGCATATGGAGTTTTTCATCATGCTTCCTTCCTTTGAAAAGCAGGCAAACAATGGGCTACGGATGCAGAGGAAACCACTTTTAGTATGAATATATTGATTCTTACAGACACCCAAGGACTGTAAAAATGCTTTTGTTGCACGGCAGTGTTTACTAAGCATAGGTTCATGAGCAAGTACTAGGCTAGCTGCCCTTGTAGACCATTCTCTTGGACAGACTCTAGCCCTGTGGTTCTTGCCTGTGAGATAAACACCTTAATCACTATGTCAACTACCAATCCCCCTATAAGAAATCATCCTAACCAAGATTAATATCACCAAGATCACTCTTTCAGGACAAACAATTTACACCATAGAAAAAAAGATGGCAATGTCTTTTTTATAACAAGGTTCAAGTCTAAAAGTGGGTAGTGGTTGTGTTAGTCAATCTCACATGCAGAATTCCTTTCAAAAAGTTTTCAAATGTAACATCTTTTAAAAAAATTGAGGACTAATAACCAAAAAATATGCAATTTGAAAGAAGACAGCTTGTGAGAATTCTGAAATGGATTACCATATAAAATTCAGGCCATTCAGTTCCTCTTTCTAAGTTATCCCATCTAGATGTATAATGGTCATAAAACTGTCCACATTGTGAATAAAGACACTGTTTTAGAATTTTCTCAGCTGTTACCAATGGTGAATCTTGGCCATAGAGGGTAGAAGGCCTGCAGACCTTTTGATCTGCTGGAGGAAAGGTCCAGTAATAGAGGGAGATGATATAAATAATAAAGTCTGTTACAGGCATAGAGGGTGCTTCTTACCATGAATCACTTATCACAGCTATTACTGTTGACAAGAGGCAGGCACCAGCATTATTGATATTGGGCCTATTAGCAGAAACAGCAGTACCAGCCCAAATGTCCACAGTATTATCACAAATATCAACACTGGAATTGCTAGTATAGGGAAAATATTACTGACACCAAATAAATTGATATATTTTGAATATATGCCAAAAAAGATGCAGATGACATCTGCATATGCATCTTTTAAATCTGATGACTGTCAGATGTGGCACCGGAAGCTTATTTCGGTACAAGAGATGCTGCAACAGATAAAATGCCAGTTCGCATGACTCATGCTATCATGATACATATTTGGCAAGAGAGAGCAACACTGGAAAGTGACACCTGAGCCTTTAAAATGGTCCATGCTAATCTGTCATAATGTACTACAGTGATGGCAGAATGGCAATCTTTAGTTTCTCTGGCATGGACACTGATGGCTAAACTGGAGTGGTGGGCATCTCAGCTACAATTATACTAAATGCAACAGTAGGGATCTTTACAGTTTAAGCACCATTATCTACACACTTTATTGCAATTCCAGCTGATTAAGAGTCAAGAGTAAATTATGAGTGAATAGAGGAAGATACTTGGAAAGAGATTAACACAGATTTGTAAAATTTTCCCATCTTGACAAAGGAAAGGAAGCAACTCAATATACAAATTTTACAGACTTCCATTTTGTTGGGGGAGAGTGACCAAAAGAGCTAGAATATTCTCTGTTCAAATAAGTGAATCTTTTAACTTTTTATGGCTGTTTTAGTGGTCTGGCTGAAGTCATAAAACAAACTTTGTCTCTAAGGAGTGTGCATTTCTCCCAAAACCAAGCACAAAGAATGCCTGCCATCAGGAATTCTTATGAAATTTAGACTGCTTATATATCACAAATATAAGCAGGCATAGACTTCAAACATCCACAAACACAATAGAGAAATTTTGACACAAATGTGTCAAATTAAGTAAAATAAATAATTCATGACAGAGCAATGTCAGTGGCTCAAGAGGTAGTATAACTGCTTCTGATGTTGGAAGACCTGAAGGTTGTTGATTCTATTCCAAACAAAAGCTTGGATTAATTTCCTATTACTGACAATGCAGTGCAGCATAAGAGAGGTGCTGATTGTGCCACCCTTCAGATGAAATGTTAAGCCATGGGAACATCTGCCAAATTGGTGGTAGTTCAGGTGTATGTAAAAGATACCATGGCACTTACAGAAAAAAGTAGCAACTCTTTATTTACAAAGCCTATTTACAATATTTAACATTTCATCAAGATATAAATGAAAACCTCCTATAAAGCATTTAGTTACACGATATCAAAAATAAATCATTTACTCAAAAAAATTTCCTTTTTCTTTTTAATCCCACTTTTTTCCCACCCAGATCTTCAGACCTTTTATTACCTCACTCTTATTCCTTTGCTTATTATATACGTTATGTCATTGTTACTCCCTAACCAAATAAATCATAAACTGGACATTACTGTTCTATTTATCCTTTTAACTATCTCATCCCATTATTATCTGTAATTAGAATCTAAATCCATATCTACATTAAGCCTCTTATCTCTTCTTCCTCATAAATATAAGAAATATTTCCCCAAATCCTTTTATTATTACATTTAAAAGTATGCTTATTGTCTACTTTCACATTACACCCCATCAACATTGCATTTCTTTCTCTGTTAAAATATATATTTCAAATTTCCTTTTACAATCCAAGCAATTTATCTAAGGGAAGCAATCATTCCATTTGTATATCACCATTATAAATCACATTTCTTTTGTTAATATCCTCTTTGTCTATATGCACTATCTCATACCTATTCTCTAGATATAAATTCTACATTATTTTCATATGCCACACCTTCCTAAATTTTGTAAACCTTTGTTTTGTAAACAGTTTAATTTTACACACACACAATCTTATTTTATAAGCTCTTATGTTATTGCCTCCCCCAAATGTCTTTCTGTTTTTATTCTTCTTCAAAATCTTCCAGTTTTCTTTATATTTTATTACCAAGAAAACGTCCCAATATACTCTCTTGTTTCATCCTATTATTGTCCACTACAAACATCATTTAATTAAACAAAAAGACTCCAGGACATATTAAACTATTCTTTCATTTATTATTTTAAATCACAGCTGACTTTATTGGATTTAATTATGACCCTTACCCTTAAGAAATAAAAACTATATGCATTATTTCCATCACCCACTTAGATGGAAACTTGTAATATCCTACCACTTAGTTCATCATACCCATCAAAGTCTAATTAATCAAATACTATTTTCCTTAAAAAAATAATAAATATTTTCCATACAACTACATTTTTTCCTTCTGTACAATTATATCACACAGATCGTTTATACCCTGCCTTTACCAAAAGAGCATACATACAGTTTTAGTTCCTTTTCCAAAAGTATACCCCAACTAATATTACTGTCTCTCATATACCTTTAATATTGATCGTGTTCAACTTACATACTTCATTCCTTCCACCCCTTTCAGCTCATTAATATATAAAAACGTTTTTCCAACAATATTACTTCATCTACATAAACAAATAGATTCAACATAAGGGAGGTTGGTTTAATGGTTAAGATATTTACCTTATAAACTCAAGGTGCAGGGCTTGATTCTCACATACATTAATTGGCAAGGCTTAAAATAGCTCACAAAGGCAGTTAGCCTAGTACTAATCTAATACTAATTTACCAAACCCATTAGGTCTAAGGGTGGGAGGTTGGCATAATGGTTAAGGTGTTTACCTTATACACACAAGATGCAGGGTTTGAGTCTCACTTGGAGCAATTGGCTAGCCTTCAAATGGCTTACAAGGGCAGTTCGCCTAGCACTAATCTATGACCCTATAAACTCCATATCCTTTACCTCTTGCTTCCCTAAAATCACCCTTCATACCTTTCAGTTACTGCATTCATTACAAAACAAAATATTACAACAGTTAAAAGGCATCCCTGTCACACCCCCTTTTCCAGCTTTATTTTTTCACTTGTCTATCCATCCATTTATCAATAAGCAACTCATGAATTTCCATAAGTCTTTGTAAAAACATTAATAAATTTATCCCAATCTAAAGCTCCAAAATTCTCCATACCCATCAATTATTTAAACTGTCATATGCTTTCATTATATGAAATACCACCAATTTAGCATCACTTTCAGATATTATTACAGCATAATATACTTATTTTATCAAACTTAACATCCTTTTTCCTACTTTACCTAACATCCCACACATTCCTTCACTCAAAGCTGTTGTACTTATTCCATAACCTTTATCTGTAATATTTTTATCAGCATTTTTTATCTCAATTGCATAACACAACAGGCTTCCAGTTCTTTAAATTATATTTATCTTTTACATATAAATTTAACATCTGTCTCCATATTTGTTTTATTCTTTTATTCCTCTGCTATTCCATTCATTTAACACTTCATCAAAAATAATATTCTCATCGTCATTTAAGTTTTTTTTTTTAACTCTGATATCTTATCCCTTCAAGGCTAGACAAACTATTCTTATTCACTTCTGTCAAAATACTATTCAGCTCTTCCGCTGGTATATCTTTTTAAAAATCTTTCCTATATTCATCACTAATTTTCTTCACATTACAGCTTTGAATGCTTACTTAACTTCTTGAATAATCTTGAGACATTTTTCATAATTTCCTTTTGGCCATATTGCTTAATATCCATAGGCGCCGGAACCATAGAGCAAGGTGGGATGAGCGCCATACCTCTCAACTGTACAGATTTTCGCAGAATGTCCAAATTTTTGCCTTATATTTTTGGTCCATTTTTCATAAAATTGTGGCTTTCTGGCAAATTATTAAAGACTGAAGTTAGAAAATAATGACAGACATTTGAGTTTTAGACTTCATATCATACAGAACATGCATACTAAGGCAAAATCTGTTATTCTATCAACTTTCTAATTTGTAAGAGCAATATTTAAAGCATGTCCCTATTTGTACCAGTTTTTTAATGGCTTTGTCCAGATTTCTTATTCTAAGAGGTTGAGAGGTATGATGAGCGCTCTCCCACTTTTACAGCTGCAGGTTGACAATTAAAAAAAAAATCTTCCTTCTGCGGTGCAATTGTCTTCTCCTTTAAAGGAACACAACAAAATACATTTCAGAAATGCTCAACATTTCTGGACTTTCCCTCCGAATTTCACTCTCCCACTACAAACCACGAGCATTGCAGTGTTAGAAAAAAATGTTAACCTAACTGTTTTCCTGAAATAGTACAGTGCCATACCATACTGTTTTGCTTTCACTTTTGAAAAACAGCTCTGTCACCATGGTAACTCTAGCCTCTGTCGGTAAAATGCTGATATCAGGGCGGCTACATACAAGCAGTAGTTTTCTGCAATTTCCCTTCCCACCAATTGATGTAAACATACTGTTTTTGCATCCTGTTGAAAAAAATACAAGCAAGTAAATAAGCACGTGTGGCCTTACATCGAGGGAAAGCAGTATTCAATGTAAAGCTGTGAGTTTTTTTATGCTTACCCTTGAGATATGTTGTGGCAGTGCAGGAACCTTTTTTAACTTCATTATTTTGAGGAGAGTTGTTTTGTGCTGGCCGACCTGAGACTTACAGGTCGATGATCAGGGAGTGGAAAGCATGTGTTTTCATCACAATGAGGTGCACTTGATAGATTTGCTTCTTAGGAGGATTAGACCAGTACATAATGATTTATCAGTGATGCTGAGTGTACCTCTCAACTGTTTCTAATTTGTACTTGACATTTTGGTCCATCTGTCCCTCCTAAAGTATAATTTCTTTTTCTTTTAAAGGGAGTGGAGTAGGGTGAAATGAACTAAAATATGTGGACACACTACTGAAATCGTCGGGGTTAATGTTTCATGTTTGTGTGATTTGAGTGCTTAAGCATACATGGAAAACTACTTGAAGAGTCATTGGGGTGTTTTAATTTTGATATCAATTGAGTGATTGTACTGACGTCTTGAGTGTTTGCACATGCTTGGGAAAATGACTGGAATGGTCGTCCGGGGATATGATTTGTTTTGGTGTCAATGGAGTGATTGTGCATACATGGGCTAACTACTGGAGGGGCCTCTGGGTAAAGTTTTCCTTTTTGGTGTTATTTTGAGTGGTTGTGCATCCCTGGGAAAACTGAAAATGTCATTGGGGGATACTTTTTATTTTGCTTTTCATGGTTGTGAAGTACTTGCGCATACATGGACATAGTAAAGAAGGGGCCGTTGGGAGAAGTATGTCATTTAGGTGTCAGTTAAGTACATTTGCATTCATGGACATACTAATGAAGGGTAGATGGGGGGTATTTTTTTTTGTGTGTTTGTGCATACATGGAGATACCAGTAAAGAGATCACTGGAGGAAATGGTTCCTTTTAATGTCAGTGAACTGATTGTACATACATCGGCAAACTGCTGAAGGGGTCCCTGAGGGAAAAGTTTCATTTAGTTGTGTAAACGGAAAAACTACCAAATGGGTTGTTGAGAGAAGTGTTTTATATTCATGTCTGTGAAGTGCTTTTGCACACATGTTCACAATAATGGAGTCATTAGGGGAAGTATTTCATTTTGGTGTTTGTGCATACTTGGACATACCACTGAAAAGATCACTGGGCAAAATGATTAATTTCAATGTCAGGAAAGTACTTGTACATAAATGGGAAAATTACTCAATGGGCAATTGGTGCAAGCTGTTCATTTTTTGTGTGTCGGTGAAATGCTTTTACATACTTGACCAAAGTACTAACAGGGTCATTTGGAGGTAATGTTGCATTTAGGTGCCAGTGAAGTGCTTTTTCATACAAGTTCATACTAATGAAGATGTCGTTGGGGGAAAATGGGTCTTTTGTGCTGTTTGTACATGCTTGGACTTATTACTGAAGGAAGCACTGAGGGAAATGATTCATTTTTATGTCAGTGAAGTTCTTGTGCATACATGGACATACTTCTGAAGGGGTTGTTGGGGGAAATGTTTCATTTTGATGTCATTTAAATATCTGTGTAAATGGACCAACTACCAAATCGGTCATAGAAGGAAATGTTTCATTTTTGTGTCAGTGAAATGCTTATGAATACATGGATAAACTACTAACATACTCATCGAGATAATTCTTTCATTTTAGTGTCAATGAAGTGCTTTTGGAAATGTTAGTACTAATTAAGGGGTCATTGGGGTAAATGTTTCTTTCTGGGATTTGTGTATACATGGAGATGCCACTGAAGGGATCACTGGGGAAAGTGATTTCACTTTGTGTCCATGAAGTGCTTGCCCATACATGGACAGAATTCTGAATGTGTTGCCGAACTTTCATGTCATTTTAAGTGTCTCTGTAAATGGGCATAATCTAAACAGGCACATGAGGCAAATGTTTAATTTTGGTGTCAGTGAGGTGCTTTTGCAGACATGAGCAAACTACTGAAGTGGTTATTGTGGTAAATCTGTCATTTTGGTGTCACTGAAGTGCTTTTGTATATATGGCCAAACTACTAACAGGGTTGTAAAAGAGTGACTTTACTCCACTTAACACAAAGCAAACCTGGTACTCTTTATTCATAGATTGTTACAAGGGTAATGATCCAGGGTGTCCTTTCTAAACCTACCCAAGTTTCCCACAAGAATAATCATCTCCTGTACCCAAATAGGACATCGAGGGCCTGGTATTTATAAGCTAACTTTGTTCATAGGGGATATGGGACCCAGACCTGGTGTACATTTCCTATTCCCCATCCACTGTTCTAGATTGCATTTAAACTAGGTAATAGATTAATTGCTTTTAAACTAGGTAATAGATGAACTCAGCTTCACGTGGATGGTCATCTGTCTCATCTGCATGCTCTGTTTATGTCACAGACAAAATTCAGGTACCTAGAACTTGTATTTCTGGTACTCTTTGACTTATGAATAGAAGATACGTAAGTGTGGGGTTTGCGGATGCCTTGTAAGGCAGGCATAGATCACCCATCAGCAATCCATAGAAGACTGAGTAGAGGGAAAGGCACTCTGCATAAGGCAGGTTTGTTACACCTTGGCTTCTTTTTGTACAGAACCTCTGAGGTCACTGTAGTTGCTGCATATGATTGGTAAAGTACATACCAAAGGGACCACTGGACTCTATGATGGATCTGATAATGGTGGTGTACAGTGCGATAATGACCTCTTTTGACCAAGGTGCCATGCCCTTATATATAAGTTTGTGATCACTAAGTCCCCTACTCACCCTTTGCCCCCTCCCCCAGCCTTCAACAGCTTCTGGCACCCATGTTCATATCTCTATCATCCTTTAAACATTCAATCATATCTTCCTCTCTTTTACTTCCCTAAAAAGAGTGTAACCACCTCCTGTTTAACCTTCAAAATATCTTTACCTCCTTAATAAATTTATTAATATTTAATTCTTACATAATTTCTATCCCCATCATGAGATATAACATGTCCATAATTTTTACCATCTACTCATATTCAACATTTCATATATACACATTTCTTCCTTTCTATATTTCTTGCTCTTCACATTCTTATTTTATAATAAAAACCCACCACTCATTCAGTGTCCCAAAATGTATCTTATGCTAATATGTTCTCTCATTACTTTTTCATGTCCTCTTGCCATTCCACCCTATTTACCCACTCAAATATCAATCCTTTTAAATTTCTTATCCTACACGTGTCTTCATTTTAATTACACACACACACACACAGAGACAGACAGACAGACAGACAGCCTTTGTGGGTTCTGTTCAAGCAGGTTTATTATACACAAACACATCATGATAGAAGTTTACTGATGTTAACTTAAGTAACTTATATACAAGCTAACTACTGCAAGCATACATGCTCACTCTCTGGCTGCACTCTCAAAATGACACTGGGAAGAGCATGTGCCTGATGTTTATATGTGCACACTCAGCCTTTGACTTGCTTCTTAAAGCTACAGCACATACATTCTGATCTACATCCTCCCATTTCAAAAATAGATTATGCAATGTTATGAATCTATTTGGCATGCAGATATCACAGGCAGTTTTTTGTCATGCATTTGTACAATACTATATATATATATATATATATATATATATATATATATATATATATATATATATATACATATACATATATATATATATATATATATATATATATATATATATATATATATATATATATATATACAGTTAAGGCCATGCTGCTGCATATTTCACACTGGGCCTGGATATTCAACCATATCATGTGACATAAAACTGGGAATTTGGTTTAGCAACTGGAGCTATCTTTACAGAATGTTCACACCTTGGAAGTATTTGGAACATCTTCATGAATAGAAATAGAGGTTGAAACACACTCTGAGACTGAAACAATGTTTGGTTCGCTCTGAAACCTAGAGTCTGTATCACAGAAACAATGCTGTGATGATGATTCTGGTACAGGATGAAGATGTCTGTGGTTTCTTCTGTACTCCACACCCTCGGATTTTATAAGGTAGGCTCTTGGCTCAGCACATATACTGTAACTTGACCAATCCGGTTGAAACCTTTTGCCATTTGTATTCTCACTGTCTCTCCTTCCCTCAACAGATGAAGAAATCGTCTCGATTTTTCATAACTGGACTTCTGGATAGAATGCTTCTTGAATAATTGAACCTTGATGGTTTTATTGTTCTTAACTTTAGACCTCAATAAACTGAAACTAATAGGTATCGTTGTTCTGTTTTGCCTGGATAGAGCAGGTGAGCCAAGAATATCATCAAGGGGTACGTTTCAGAGATTAAGTACATTCAAAAAGACATTGATATTGCCACACTTTGACCTTTCAAGTAAGTGCTTTGCACTCTGCACTGCACATTCAGCTAGCCCATTTGACTGTGGATATTCAGGACTGCTAGTAACATGTATGAAGTCCCATTCTCTTGCAAATTTCTGAAAAAACTGGCTAGTAAATTGAGTACCATTGTCAGAAATAACTTTGTGTGGACTACCATGAACTGAGAAATGACATTTCAACTTGGTAATAACAGTAGTGGATGTTAGGTTAGGTAGTAATCAATCTTAAACCAATTTGAATAAAAGTCTACCAATATTAAGTAGTGTTGATTGAGCCACTCAAAGATATCAGTGGCTACTGTTGAAAAAGGTAGTTCAGGAACTTGACTTAGCTGAAGTGGTTCTCTTTGCAAATGCAGTCTAGTAGTATTGCATACTGAACAAGAAGAAAGTACTTTATCAATGTCTTTTGGTAATGAAGGCCAAAATACTAATTCTCTCACTCTTCTCTTAGTGGATGCGGAATCCAGGTGACCACAATGCACAATCTGGATTTATTCTTGTTGTAAGGAAGCAGGAATAAAAATTGTAGGACCTTTAAAATAATACCATCTTCCATCAACATTTCATCTCTATAAGGAAAATAGGTTTGCACTTCAGGTGGTACACTATATTGCTTTAATGGTCATCCAACATTTATGCAGTGACTGAGCTTTTGCAAAATTGGATCAGTCTTTGTGTGATCTCTTAACTCATCAAGCTTATTGGTAGAAAAATTATGCACTACCATCATGTCAAAGTCAAAATTCTCTGCTTCAAGCTGTTCCATCTTATTTCTGGGTGATCTGGATAAGGTATCAGCCAGATAGAGTAGTTTGCCTTTCATGTGGACTATTTTGAAATTGTAATTTTGCAGTTTGAGCATCATTCTTTTTAATCTCACTGGAGCTAAGTGCATAGGCTTCTTTAGAATACTGACTAGAGGTTGGTGGTCAATTTCAATCTGAATATCTCAACTATAAATATAATCATGAAACCTGGAACATGCAAATACTATTGCCAAAAGTTCTTCCTCAGTTTGAGCATACTGCATTTCAGTTTGGGTAAGTGTTCTAGCTGCATAGACTACTGGTCTGCCCACTTGAAGAATGACTGTGCCAAGACCAAATTTTGAAGCATCACAGGAAAGAGTGACTGGTTTATTCACATCATAGTATCTTAATGTAGGTGGGGTGGCAATTTTCCGCTTAAGGTCTTCAAATGCCTTCTGGTGCTGTTCTAACCATGACCATGTAACATTTTTGCACATCAGCTCTCTTAAAGGTGCTGTCAGCTCACTGAAGTCTGGTATAAACTTGCATAAATAGTTGACCATGCCTGGGAAACGCTGTAGAGCTTGAACATTATCTGGTGTTGACATCTCAAGAATAGCTTCTTGCTTGGTCGGGTCTGATTTCAAGCCAGCACTGGTAAATAAATGACCTACATATGCAACTTCTAGAAGCCTGAATTTGCACTTCAGAGGGTTGAGTTTTAAGTTTACTTTATGTGCTCTGTCTAGAACTCTCTTTAGGTTTCTGTTATGCTCTGCTTCACCATTGCCTCCAACCAGTAAATCATCTACTATTCTGGCACAAGAATAACACAAAAAATTTGCTCCATTGCACTCTGGAAGACTTCACTTGCAGAATGTATTCCAAATGACATCCTTAGTAATCTGTTTCTGCCAAACAGTATACCAAGTGATTAGTAATGAGGACTTGTGATCAAGCATCACTTGCCAACATGAACTTTTTGCATCCAAGACAGAAAAAACGTGGCATTTGGTATTAGAGCTGTGACCTCTTCGACTGTGCGTATCAGATGATGCAGTCTCCTCAATGCCTTGTTCAAATCTCTTGGGTCAATGCATATTCAGATTTCATCTGAGCCTTTTTTGTGAACTGCTACTATAGATGATACCCATTCAGTTGGTTCTGTAACTGGAGAAATTACACCTTGTTGTACCATTTTGTCCAACTGAGCCTTAACTTTATCTTGCATAGCTATCGGAGCTCTTCTCACTGGTCTGACTACTGGAGTGATCTCTGGGTTTAACTTCATCGAATATACAACTGGAACTTGGCCCAACTTGTCATCGTAAACATCAGCATACTCTGAGAAAATGGCTTCAGAAAAATTGGAACAAGGAGATACACTTATTTGATGAACTTCTTTTTTAAAAGAAAGCAGGTTCATTCTCAGACTCTCTTTGAGACCCAGTAATGAATGCACAAGTCTTTGCACTACATAGAATAACAAGTTGTAACAGTTCTTGGCCAAATAAAATGAAAGCATCACTGAGCCTTTGGTTTGAATTTCTTCACCTCTATAAGCAAGAAATTTAGCACTACTGGCCACATTGAGTTGTTCATTCATTCTCACTTTATTAAATGTGTTTTCTGATATAACATTACACTTTGAACCAGTTTCTACTTTAAGCTCTGTGGATTTACCATTGATCCGGACTATATAAAACACCACTTTTTGCCAATAAATTCACTGCACCTCTCAACAATTACTGATACACCATCTACATAAAAAGTTGACTGCTGTGGCTCTACTTCATCAACTTGCTTTTTTGTGCGGCCTTTCTTTACAACTTTGTGGGGTTTACTTGATTTGCAAAACTTTTGAAAATGCTTCCATTTTTTACATGTGTGACATTGCTGACCAAATGCTAATCATTTCTCTCTTCTAGACTCATGATTGCACCACAATTGCGACACTTAACAATAAAGCTAGACATGGGTTTTGCTGATTCACGTATGTACTGCACTGAAGGACACGCTCCTTTAAATGAACTATTCTTTGAACTTTCTGGAAAGCTACATGGTTTCCCT